>NC_041392.1:325113906-325164834 GCF_002162155.2 Triticum dicoccoides | reverse complement strand
CTTGCCAGCTGTTCACAGCCGTCAGGCGAGTGTGCCGGCTGCGACTAGCAGCCGGCTCAGGGTTCCGCTGGCCGTGGCCGCCACCACTTGAGGATCGAGAGGTCGCTCCATTCTCGCGGCGGGTGGAGGGTTTTTGGCCTGCTGGACGGCTTCCATCACGCGGTCGCACACATCTTACTGCGTGTTCGCCACGTCGAGGAGCTCCTGGAGGCGGTTTAGCTGGCTGCGCCGTTCCTCGCCCTCTAGGTTCTCGAGTTCTGTCGCCGCCGCCTGCGCGACACGCAGGTTTTGCACTAGGGTGTGTAGATCGGATGTCCGACTCCCAGCATGCTAGCGATGGTCGCGCCGTGCTGCCGGATGGTGCCGGCTTGGCTGGGCTCCTCCGCAACTGGCGTGCCGCCCGCTATGTGGTCGATCTCGCGCTGGTTGGCCTTAACGTGGTGCTTCATGGCCGCCATCTTGTTGGCGCTGTCGAGGAGCTTGACACGGATTTCTTCTAGCTCCGCCGGGCCAGCGTCGACACCGACGGGAATGGCCAGGCTCTGCATTGCCGCTTGCAATGGGTCCTGAGCGGCCCCGCCAGTGTCCTGGTTGTTGCCAATGACCATCACCTCCACAAAGAGGCCAATGCCGAGCGCGCGTGCGGAGGCGTCCCTGCTGACAGGAGGGAGCGGGTCATCGATGACCACCACGTTGTCGAGGAACCCATCGGTGGAGGCCACATCGGAGAGGGTGAGCTTCTCAAAGAGATCGGCGAGGTGGCTCACGAAGCAGATGGCTCCTGTGCCGGTGGTGACCGCGTCGGAAAGGTTGAGCTTTCCGAAGAGTTCGATGAGGCGGCTCGTGGGGCAGATAGCTCCCACGTCACGCGATGTCTTGATGCATGCACAAACAAACGCATTGGGCTGGCTGGTCAGGCCACACGCGATGCGCTCGTCGGAGGGAAAGGTGGTTCCTGTCCGGAACACAACTCCAACCGACGCCGCGGATGGGCCCGCGGTGGGTGCCAACTATCATGGTAATCTCACGTCAGATGCTAGGGGGTGGCTTATCATGGGTGGAGCCATGAGGACGTCGTCGGGTTCCGGAAGCGAGAGTGAGCACGAGCTCGGTAGCACACGAGACGTACCCAGGTTCAGGGCTCTCCGGAGAGATAACACCCCTAGTCATGCTATGATGACTATGATCAAGTGTATACAAGGTTGCTGCTGGAGCTGTATTGCTAGAGGAGGAAGAAGGGTAGAGCTACCTCTCTTCTCATAGCTATGGTGAGTGTGTGTGAAGTGAAGGATGAACGCTTTGCATGGGTGAGCCCTGGGGGGTTTTATAGGCCAACCCCCCAGGGGTACAACGGTAATACGGCCGGGTGTAGGACCCGGACGTCGGTGTCTAGGGTCGCAGGATTCTCTGCCGACTACTGGGGCCCGCCTTTGGAGGGCCCCGCCGGCTGCCGAGAATCCGACCGACATGTAGGTCCCGTCACCTGTGGGCCATGCTGATTGCCTTTCGCTGTAGCACGGTCCTTGCTGACGAGGGCCACGTCATGAGTCGTATGGCTACAGTCTTGCGCCGTGCGGGTAGGTGGCCACCTGGTTAGCGCGTATTGTAGCCACGCCCCTCCTGGATTCGGGGGGAGCAGGTGCCGCTGTAGCTACGCTCCGTCTTGTCGTAGTGGGTGATTGCAGACTCCGAGGGGGAGGACAGGTCGGCTGCTGGAAGCCGGCCTGCACCTGAAGCCATCTTCTGGGGATGCGCCATCTTCTAGAAGTCAGACGCGTAGTCCTAGCCGATCCAAGGGGCCGGCCACGTGGCCAGTCGGCATGAGGAGCTTTGGCCAGCCCCGATGTCTTGAAATGTCATTAGGTGCGGATGAGGCTACCCGGGGTCCATCCCCCCGACAATGATAAAGAGAATGATGAACACAGATACACAGGATGAAGACAACGGAACGAAATGATCAAGTAAACTATCGGCACAGAGCACGAATAAAAATTGTTGAATGAAATGCAATGACGAAGATGTAACCAGTGGTGCTCGATGGCGCAGAGAGATTTGGTAGACCAGTTCACCCTTCTGCCAAAGGGCTATGTCTGGTTGGAGGGGCTATGACTTAACACTGAAGATAAACTCTCTTCACCCTATTCTCCTTCAACACAGAGCTGATCAGACTCAGGTTGATTTCACTCGTGGTAGATCCTTGTCGGCGATCTCCAAACCTTCCGCCGACCTTTGCGAACCACAATCACTCTTGGTTGCTGAAGATCAGGCTCGGTAATGACAACAACTCTTCATCACTCGAAGCCAAAACCTATCCGTCTCGAGAGTGCGCAGCTCTCAAGAGTAATAGGTACAAGAACTCTCACTCGGAACTATTGTGATGCTAAACCACTATCTAAGTTTGGGCTCTTGGTTTTTCTCTTAGTGGATCTTAAACTCAAATCACTCGCAGAGGGGTTGCCCAAATCAATCTTCTAAGAAATCTCAAGCGGAGCAGCCACCGGACAAAGCCGACGCGGGGTGGCTATTTATAGCCGCGACCTTCCCTGATGGGAAATGACCATTTTGGACATGAGGTCTAGCCAATGGCCAACCAACATGTTCACAACGGTCGGATTTTGGAGCAAAGGTAACATTACTTGAGGAACAAGTAATGCTAACTTCTCGGTATGAGGCAAATCTCTCGCAGCGAAGAAGATCACTGTCTCTTGCTGCCAAGTATTTGCTCGGAGCACAAAGAGATTTCTGTCACAGCTTTCATGGAATTTGGGTAAGCATCACGGCGGATCTAAGCATCAAGAACCTATACCCCTCTTAATAGTACGGAGGTCCTATGACTCAAAAGAATGAAAAGAAGAACAACGAAATGAATACTATGTCTTCACTTTATCTTGGACTTCAATCGCTGCAGTCAATTTCTTTGGACGATAGTACCGAACCAAAAGCTTTACTTCAGCAGAAAACTTTCGAGGGGTCGATCTCTTCACATCAATCTCCTCGACTCTAGTACTTCAACAAATATAGTTCGTTCTTCTCTGCAATGCAGATGTACTTTGGTGAAGTTCTTCGAACTCAGCATCGGAGACAACATTCTCTTCAGTTGTATATGGACTTTTTCTCTCTGTTATGCACTAGCAAACAAATCAGTCCATACGTGTTTCTGTCAACAATCTCCAAAACACAAGGTAGGCAGATATGCACCAATAATGTGACCCGATGTTTGTAACAATCATGACCCGGTATGATCAGTTTCTGTAACTCGACAATTTCGATGGAGCAACTCGACAAGCTCTACATCCTCAAGCCGGCTAAAAATCAAATGAATATCTTAAGTCCAATATTTTTTGTCAAGGCAGAGCATTGGAAGCCGACTCAAATGGATTATTTTTCCTCGATATTTTTTTGCAAAAAAAATAATGTCAACAAATTGATTTTGAAACTTCCTACTGCTATAACAAAGAGACCCAAACTTTACAGGAGGGATTCCCTTGAATATAACAAAGAGACATGATGTCAACTAACTCAAGAATTGCACGACCCGACAAATATTGACTCGGTCGAGTGTTTTCACAGAAGGGAATGATAAGGACTTAAGGATGAATAGATGTCGGCTCAGAAGAACCTTCGACCGGTGCACAACCTTTCAAATTTGTTCTTGTTTTTATTTTGTAGGATAAATCCAAATAAACTGGGGGCTAATGGCGGGGGTATACCCCGCGGTATAATGATACGTCTCCAACGTATCTATACTTTTTGCGTGTTCCATGTTGTTATATTATCATTCTTGGATGTTTTACAATCATTTTATAGCAACTTTATATAATTTTTGGGACTAACCTACATAGTGCCCAGTGCCAGTTGTTGTTTTTTGCTTGTTTTTTACTTCGCACTAAATCAATACCAAACAGAGTCCAAACGCAGTGAAACTTTTTGGAGAATTTTTCTGGACCAGAAGACACCTATTAGGCCAAAGAAGTACTAGAGGGGGCTCCAAGGGGAGAACCACCCACTTGGGCGTGCCTCGGGGCCCAGGTGTCGGGTAACGCACCAGAAAACAAAAAAATTCCGACCTACGCACCAGCCCAGGACCACTATGGAGACTGCATACATGGTTTGATCTTTTTCGTTACTGACTTGTAGCGCAGCGGGAAGTAGAGTCGATGACAATCGGCGGTGTAGATCCCCGCAGCTAGGATTTACAACCTCCCAACTGCAAGGATGTATACCCTCATCTGCTCCTCAGACAGGCCTCCGGGAGGCGGTCGAATAGCCCCCCGAACGGTGTCGCGGACAGCCCTTCGGGAGGATCTTCGAAACTCGAGCGGTCACTCGGATAGCCCTTCGGGAGGACCTTCGAAACTCGGACGGTCACACGGACAGCCCTCTGGGAGGAACTCACGAACTAAGACCGAAACTACGATCTCTCTACAGAGTTGCACACATACGGTGTCATCTATCCGGCAGGGCTTTGCCGTCCAGAACTAGTTCCTGCCGGAACCCAGACAGCCTTTTGGCTCTACGAAACTATTTCGCGGGGAGGGAGAGAGAAGCCAAATCATTGCATGGCACTTGTATGTGAGAAGGGATGAGGAGAATGGCAGCCCCTTCTCCTCCTTTTATAGGCCAAGGCAAGGGGTGGGGTGGTGGAGGAAATACCAAAACACCCATGCTACATGTCCCACATGAAGGGTGAAATGGTAACTCAAGTGGGGCACCAAAGGGACACCATGGAGGCACCCCCTTGGCTAGCCACAACCTTGCCCTCTCCCAGGGGGGCAACAAGCCACCAACATGTCTCCTAGAAACATGGGTGCTCCCTAGACAAAAAGCCACCAAACATGTAACCCCCGATTCGTGGGATCTTGTCCCCTCGTGCTGAGACAAGATGTTTTCCGTGAAACAATTTTTCTAAAAAATTCCGGAAGGTCCCAAAACATTTCTGGCACCCTCTAAAATTCTTCTGGGCATGATCCTAAACATTTTCGGTGTGGTGATTTTTATCAGCGAAAAGCAACAACGGTGGTTACGGCAGCTCCGAAACATTTTCGGTGTTTCTCTCCGAAAATTCCCAAAAGTTCCCAGACCAGTTCTGGGGCCCTCTAAGAATTTCCAGGCGAGTGCCAAAACCATTTTGACCTAATAATATATTCCGAAACAACTTTTCGGTTTTACCAGAACTCTTTCGGTGTTCTCTCTCCGGAACTCTTCCGTTGTCTCCGAAACTTTTCCGGTGACTTTCTCTCAGACTCCCTGTCTAGTATTCAGCAGATAGATGACCCTTAAGCATGTGACCCTGTAGGTTCAGTGAAGTATATACATGACCTGGAACCCCTTCCGATCAATGATCAACATCGGAGCCGTGGACACCCATATTGACCCCTATACCCACACGAATGAATATTCGAGTGAACCTCCAGTTGCTGTGTGCTATTCCTATTACTTCATGATATGTTACAAATACCCAAGGTGAGATTTACTTGCATCCCCGTGGATCAACGACTTGTCCACTATGCTAGTTACCTCGTTACCGGTTTTGTTCTCTTTTCTCGTTTCTGTGTTGCGGCATCCCTGTGATCAAATCACACTGTGTCTGGCCATATGATGATGGATACCGTAACACCGAGAGGGCCCGAGAATATCTCTCCATCGTCGAAGGAGCAAATTCCAATCTTGAGCTATCAAGTTACTTGACACACTTTTCCATGAAACCGTAAGCCGCCGTAATAGCCACCCATTTACGGATGACGTTTAACAACCCCCAAAGTTCATGAAGCAAGTATGAAGAAACTCGATACTCTCATGGTCTAAGGAATTATGCAAACGTTAACCATCTTTGTGTTATGTACCATTAACTTGTGACGAACGAATCTCATAGCATAACATCAATCCGGGTCGATTCAACACAAATGTTCTCTTAACATTGTGCCCTCAAAGTTGCTCACATAGACATGCCCATGACCAGGAAAACAGAATCATCATGCAACACTTGAGCTAGTCTTAGAGGCCAGGCTAGGAATACTTCTTACCGTTTATTATTCCACACGTGCATATGAGTCTTCCTCCGAGCCTCGTGTTATTGCAGACTCGAGAACCATAACAGTTATAGCATGGAACATAAACATAATTATGAACATGGAGATAAGTAATAGCATTTATTATTGCCTCTAGGGCATATCTCCTACACCTGGCGCGCCCTGGTGGGTTGTGCCCACCTTGGCCGCCTCCCGCACCGCCTCTTTGCTCTATAAATACCCCAAAAATCCAAAAAACCCTAGGGGAGTCGACGAAAAACAATTCCAGCCGCCGCAAGTTCCAGAACCACGAGATCCAATCTAGACACCATCACGGAGGGGTTCATCATCCTCATTGGTGCCTCCGATGATGTGTGAGTAGTTCATTGTAGACCTACGGGTCCGTAGGCAGTAGCTAGATGGCTTCCTCTCTCTCTCTCTCTTGATTCTCAATACAATGGTCTCTTGGAGATCTATTTGATGTAACTCTTTTTGCGGTGTGTTTGTTGGGATCCGATGAACTTTGAGTTTATGATTAGATCTATTTTATCCATGAAAGTTATTTGAGTTTTGATCTTTTATATGCATGATTACTTATAGCCTCATATTTCTTCTTTGAATCTTTGGTTTAGTTAGACCAACTAGATCGATTTTACTTGCCATGGGAAGAGGTGCTTTGTGATGGGTTCGGTCGTGCGGTGTTCTTTCCCAATGACAGAAGGGGCAGCAAGACACGTATTGATCGTTGCTATTAAGGTTAACAAGATGGGGTCTATTCCTACATTAATAGATCTTGTCTACATCATGTCATAATTTGTATTGCATTACTCCATTTCTCCATGAACTTAATACACTAGATGCATGCTGGATAGCGGACGATGTGTGGAGTAACAGTAGTAGATGCAAGCAGGAGTCGGTCTAGTAATCTTGGATGTGATGCCTATATAATGATCATTGCCTCGATATCATCATAATTATTTGAAGTTCTATCAATCCCCCAACAGTAATTTGTTTACTCGCCGTATGTTATTTTTCTCGAGAGAAGCCACTAGTGAAATCTACGTTCCCCGGGTCTATTCTTTATCATATTTGCTTTCTGATCTATTATTTGCCACTTTTATTTTCAGATCTATTATTCCAAAAACCCAAAAATACCTTGCTACAATTTTTTGTTATTTATTTTATTTCGCGTTTCCACGAGATCTATTTATCCAATCTACTACAAACCAATCTATCTTTTACCCGAGAGGGATTGACAACCCCTCGTACGCGTCGGTTTGCAAGTATTTGTTCTTTGTGTGTAGGTACCATTTACATAGTGTTGCTTGGTTCTCCTACTGGTTCGATAACCTTGGTCTCATCACTGAGGGAAATACCTACCGTGGTTGTGCTGCATCATCCCTTCCTCTTCGAGGAAAATACTGACGTGGACACGAGCCATCAAGAAAGGATTTGTAGCACCATTGCCGGGGAGACATCATCAACATCTATCAGGTTCCTAATCACAAATCTCATCTCCTTGCAATTTACATTATTTTCCATTTGCCTCTTGTTTTCCTCTCTCCCACTTCACAAAAATTTGTCGTTTTTTTCGCCCTCTTTTTCGTTCGCCTTTTTCTCATCAAATCTTTTGTTTGCTTGTGTTACCATGTTCCTTCTATATGCTTGCATCTTGCTAAAAATCTATGGATCCTCATCCACTTTCTAATCTTTTTAAAAGATCCAATCATGATGAACCAATTGCTAGTGAGCTGAGTGCACTAGATTATCTTTATGAAGTTTTGCTTGAGATTCGTGAATCTGAGAATTGTTATGAAGAAATTTATGAAGTGATTCATGATAGCTCCTTGAATGAAAAGCGTGATTGCAAGGATTTTACTATTAATTATATTAATGTCAATTGTGCTAATAATATGCAAAACCCCAAGCTTGGGGATGCTAATTTTTCTATGTCCACTACATATTGCAATGATCATGATTGGGGTGATTTTTCTTATGATCTTGAAATTTTATTTAAGCCTAGTGATGAATATGATATTGATAATAATGTTTTCAATAATATTGAAAGTGGGTTTGGAAGAACGTCAACTTTAAGTAAAAATAATCCCACATATTTGGAGAGTGTTCATTCTTATGATTTTTTTATGAAAGTGGGTTCGGACAGGTCATGACTTTCGTTGATGTTAATCCCACTATCTTGGAAGATTATAAGACGTTTATGCATGTGGATCATGAAAAGAAAATTTTATATAATTACTATTTGAATTTGAGTATGATCCTGCATGTAACTATTATGAGAGAGGAAAATATGGTTGCAGAAATTTTTCATGTTACTAAATTACCTCTTGTTACGTTGAGATTTTCAGTGTTTTATTCCTCTCCTTTGCATATGCTAGATATTTCTTGTCATGGTAATTTGTTTGCTTATAAAATGCCTATGCGTAGGAAGTATGTTAGACTTAAATATGTTTGTCACATATTTCATGATGCTCTCTTTGTGTTTCAATTATTATCTTTCATGTGAGCATCATTGAAATCTTTCTGCCTAGCTAGGGGCATAAAATGATAGCGCTTGTTGGGAGGCAACCCAATGAATAAATTTATTTTTGCCCTTTTTTTTCTGTTCTTGAGTGTTTGCACAATTATGCCTCTGTTATGATTGTGTTTTTTATGTTTTAATTAGTGGTTGGGCCAAGCAAAGCCTTTGGGATCATGTTGGGTGATAGTTGATTTGATCTTGTTGGAAAACAGAAACTTTTGCGTTCGGTAAAATAATTTTCAAAAATCACATAAGCGGCGAACAATTCTAATTTTTTTACACAAGATTGATATACAAATTCCCACATTGTCCTAATTTTTCAGAATTTTTAGAGTTACAGAAGTATACAAAGTTTTCAGATTGCTACAGATTGTTCTGTTTTTTTACATATTATGTTTTCTTTGCGTTGTGTGCTTATTTTGATGAATCTATGGACTTTATCGGGGGGTATATGCCATAGAAAAATTGGAATGCAGTAGATATAATGCAAAAACAAAATATGAATGGGTTTGCAATAGTTATTAATGTAGTGATTTGCTTTCTTATACTAACGGATCTCACGAAGGTTTTGTTGAGTTTTGTGTGATTGAAGTTTTCAAGTTTTGGGTGAGATCACGATGGATGAAGGAATAAGGAGTAAGAAGAGCCTAAGCTTGGGGATGCCCCATGGCACCCCAAGTTATTATCCAAAGAGAAACAAGCAACTAAGCTTGGGATGCCCCCGAGTGGCATCCCCTCTTTCTTCTAATGACCATCGGTATTTTACTTGGAGCTACATTTTTATTCGTCACAAATCATGAGTTTTGATTGGAGCGTCTTGTATTATATGAGTCTTTGCTTGTTTTGCTTTTTAGTTTGTGTCATCTATCCTTGCTGGACACACCTATTTGAGAGAGCCAAAATTATGATATGATTTGTTAGAATTGCTCTTTATGCTTCACTTAAAAAATTTGAGCTATGGAATTGCTCTAGTGCTTCACTTATATCTTTTTTAGCACAGTGTGCTTTAATATTTTTGAATAAATACTCTCATGCGTCACTTAGATTTATTTGAGAGTTAGTAAACTTTTGAAGAAATTCTCTCATGCTTCACTTATATTATTTTTAGAGATGGAAAAATTTTATGCTCATGTTCTTCACTTAGATTTGTTTGAGCTATCAAAAGCAACATATGAAGCTAGTCCCAAAGTGATAGATATTCAAGAAGGATATAATAAAAACTTTCATGAAGATCATTGGAAAAAATAAACTTGATTCCTTGTAATAGTTTTGTGATATGATGATAGTGATATGTGAGTCATGTTGATGAGTAATTGTGTTTTAGTAAGAATATTGGTGTTAAGGTTTGTGATTCGCTATGCAAGCACGAAAGTCAATAGTTATGCAATGAAATTACATCCTACTAGTGGTGCATTATTCGGTGTTAGTTATGCTCAATGCTCGCTTATGTGATTTTTCGTTTCTTGGTTGGATGCTTCTCAATCTTTTTGCTACCTTCCTTTGTACCAAGTAGGAATACTACTTGTGCATCCAAAATCCTTAAACCCAGTTTTGCCAATTGAGTCCACCATACCTACCTATATGTGGTATTCTCTTGCCGTTCTAAGCAAATTTGTATGTGCCATCTCTAATTTTCAAAATAATTTCCTTTTTGTGTGCTCGTGCCGCTCATGAAACGGTAGGGGTGGCTGATATTTTTCCATGCTAGATGTGCTATTCTCAAGATGAGTCTTTATTCACTTGTCACTGCACGAGAGTACGGCAAAGGTATTAGGGATGCCCAACCCCAAAATGAAAAATCAATTTACTTTATGTTGTCAAATAATAAATTCCTTGGAAAGTGTTGGTATGGACGTCACCCATGGATACGGCTAGCCGTGGAATATGAAAGTATGGTGGGAAAAGGAATAAACTTTATTTTTGGTTTGGGAACCACCTATGATATATCTAGCATGGAAAGTATTGGGAATTACTCAATCGTTTTCGTTGACAGGAAAAGCATGCCACCCAAAATGTTTTATCTCTATCTTTTTGCTTTGAGCTCTAGCACCTCTACAAATCCCTACTTCCCTCTATGAAGGGCCTTTCTATTTACTTCATGCAATTTTTATTTATTTTTTGAGTCTCCATCTTCTTTTATAAAGCACCAACTAAGGGGCACTATGATCGTACTTGATCATTGGGTCTAACTAATATGCGAGTGTGTTTCATGAATGGGTCAATTATTGAGCATGATGGGCTAAGGATAACTTGATTTGGTGTTAATATTTTGAAAGACATGGTTGCTTGTTAATATACTTGACTATTGAAATCTTCATGACAAAACTAGACTATTGCTTTGAATCATATAAAAGTCCAAATGTCCATGCTACAAAAGAAAAGAATATGTGATGAACATGTTAGGCAGCATTCCACATCAAAAAATTTGTTCTTATCATTTACCTACTCGAGGACGAGTAGGAATTAAACTTGGGGATGTTGATACATCTCCAGCGTATCTACAAATTTTTTTCTTGTTCCATGTTGTTATATTATCATTCTTGGATATTTTACAATCATTTATAGCAACTTTATATCGTTTTTTGGGACTAATCTATTGACATAGTGCCCAGTGCCAGTTTTTTGCTTGTTTTTTACTTCGCAGAAAATCAATACCAAACAAAGTCCAAACGCAGCGAAATTTTTTGGAGAATCTTTTTGGACCAGAAGACACCTGTTGGGCCAAAGAAGTACCAGAGGGGGGCTCCGACGGGAGCACAACCCACTTGGGCGCGCCGTGGTGGGTTGTGCCCACCTCGGCCACCTCCCGCACCACCTCTTTGCTCTATAAATACCCCGAAAATCCAAAAACCCTAGGGGAGTCGACGAAACACAATTCCAGCCGCCGCAAGTTCCAGAACCACGAGATCCAATCTAGACACCATCATGGAGGGGTTCATCATACTCATTAGTGCCTCTCCGATGATGCGTGAGTAGTTCATTGTAGACCTACGGGTCCATAGGCAGTAGCTAGATGGCTTCCTCTCTTGCTTTTGATTCTCAATACAATGGTCTCTTGGAGATCTATTTGATGTAACTCTTTGTGCAATGTGTCTGTTGGGATCTGATAAACTTTAAGTTTATGATCAGATCTATTTCATCCATGAAAGTAATTTGAGTTTTGATCTCTTATATGCATGATTACTGATAGCCGCGTATTTCTTCTTCAAATATTTGGTTTAGTTAGGCCGACTAGATCGATTTTTCTTGCCATGGGAAGAGGTGCTTTGTAATGGGTTCGGTCGTGCGGTGTTCTTTCCTAGTGACAGAAGAGGCAGCAAGACACGTATTGCTCGTTGCTATTAAGGATAACAAGATGGGGTCTATTCCTACATGAATAGATCTTGTCTACATCATGTCATCGTTCTTATTGCATTACTCCATTTTTCCATGAACTTAATACATTAGATGCATGCTGGATAGCGGTCGATGTGTGGAGTAATAGTAGTAGATGCATGCAGGAGTCGGTCTACTAATCTTGGACGTGATGCCTATATAATGATCATTGCCTGGATATCGCCATAGTCATTTGAAGTTCTATCAATTGCCCAACAGTAATTTGTTTACCCGTTGTATGCTATTTTTCTCGAGAGAAGTGAAATCTACGGCCCGAGGGTCTATTCTTTATCATATTAGCTTTTCGATCTATTATTTGCCACTTTTATTTTCAGATCTATTATTCCAAAAACCCAAAAATACCTTGCTATAATTTTTTGTTATTTATTTCATTTTGTGTTTCCATGAGATGTATTTATCCAATCTACTACAAACCAATCTATCTTTTACCCGAGAGGGATTGACAACCCCTCTTATGCATTGGGTTGCAAGTATTTGTTCTTTGTGTGCAGGTACCGTTTACATAGTGTTGCTTGGTTCTCCTACTCGTTCGTTAACCTTGGTCTCATCACCAAGGGAAATACCTACCGTAGTTGTGCTGCATCATCCCTTCCTCTTCGGGGAAAATACTGATGCGGACACGAGCCATCATATAACCCGACCTGAAGTATGACCTGGTCGGGACTTGGCGACTCACTGGTGACCCGGCCGAACTTGGCGACTCACTGATGACTCGGCAGGCGGGAGAGACGAACGACAAGACCCAACGGTCTAGAAGGCGGCTCATGAGAAGACCGGCTCAAAGTACAGTATCCGGTGGGCCAGCTTGGGAGGAAAGGCATAAGGAATATTTCCCTTACAAGGGAAGCAAGATCTGGACTAGGATTCCACTTGTAAATAAGAAAATAGAGTAGTCCTAATCCTACTAGGACTCTACATGTAAGCCACCCCTTCAACTTCGCCCAGTTGGTGATGATGGTGTCGTCGGCAGTCACTCCGCGTCGGAGTTATCATCTCTGTTCTTGACGCGTCGAGGATCACCATCGCCACTCTCCTCCTTGTCGCTGTCGCTGGAGGAAGGGTGTTGGAGTCGCTCGAGCTTTCTACGCAGCAACCAAGGCGAAATCCAGACGCCTCGAAGAACTTCACGGAGAGCGTACCCGCTTCCACAAGCTTGAAGCGGAGAAGATGCCCTTCTCCTAAGCAATGGGCACGGACGAAAGTCTTCCATCCATGAGCAAGGTACATGGTACCATGGACAGAAAACTCCACCGTGACCCATGAAGGACCATTGTCGCAGCCGCTTGCGCGCCTCCATAGACCGCGCGAGCGGTCCTCCTCCATCACCCTCGAGAAAGGTCGTGCAAGCCACAGTCTGCTCTTCGGGCGGTGGCGCAGCTCCACGACGAACTCTGGCGCGGTGTCGCCCGTGTGGCCCTCCGCCGGCAACGGAGCAGCCGATGAGGCAATGACAAGCGCGCCACCACGGCTGCCCCTGCCGCGATCATTGCGCCTTTCGTGCCCTAGTCCAGCATCTCTTCCACGAGCGCTTGGTCCGGTGTCTACGACCGAGGATGGGGGCTGCATGCGACTGCGAGAAGAGGCCCTTACAGCAGTAGGCACATGAGCCTGACTCTTCCCCCTAGCCATGGGGACTAGAAGGGTTGGCCGAAGACCAGAAGAAGGAGAAGGGTTGTGACATTTGGGGGGTTGAGATGGAAGGAGGATCAATGAGCATCACTCGCTGTAGCCTGCGATTTATAGAAGGAGCACGGGGGCTGGCTCATCGTCGCTCTTGAGCAACCGCCCAATTCCGCCAATCCCACACCCGAGCTCAAGGGCGGGCGCATCACTCCAGCAACCGTCCCACTACACCAATCCGCGGCACTGTGTCTTCTGCCAAGGCACATGTTCCCGAGCCCTGCTCGTCCACCACAAACCCCGCGCAATGCATGCGGCGCGAGTGGCGGAAATGGCAGAGGCGGTGGGTGAACAAAAGGTAAATTGGCAATTATCCCGGCTCACGCGCGGGTGCCCTAATGGCACCCCATGGGCACGAGCGCCCCTGGTTTTTTTTGGTACGAATGGTCCATGTCGCCCAAACACCGAAGATGCCAGGATAGGACTGGGGGTTGGCCTGAGTCCGGATTAATGAAGCAAAGAAGGTCTCAAAACACAACATAGTTTTCGGCAAGATCAATGCGTAAGTCTGTGCATTATTAGGCCTAGACCAACAATGCTCGGTAGCACGTATGGTCCAGGCCCGGGGGCTCCTGTCGGTGCAACAAATAAGGGTGTTTATTGCCCTGACTCATGCACAGACACATCGCAGTTCCCCCTACGAGCTTCAAGTCCCACACAACAATTAAGCTAGAGAAGCCGCTCTTCGTGAGATAAAGGAGCGCGTTAAGAAGACCAAGTCAACAACTAATCTAAAAATTCTCAGAGAAGTCTGCCTTGCCAACCAGACGAGGCTGGCAGGGTCGAAACTACGGCTAGGATCGAGACCGAGCCACGCCGGCAAGGTCTCCGGGACTGCCAAGGCCAAGGCCAAGGCCAAGCCTCAAGATGAAGGCCCGCCAAGCTCTGTGTCGACAAGCCACCGCCAGTTGCTACCGCTCCACCTCACCGAGTCGCCAGTCGCTAATCGGTGCGGTGTCGAGCCCCCAGGCAGCTAGGTGGATCCTGTCGGGAACGTGGCAGCATGCTGGGGGGAAGATTACCTTTATTGACACCTGCCCCAGAGGCCTGTCAAGTGAATATGAGGTGGTTAAGCAAGCGGTGGAAGGACCTTGCTGTGGCTGCCTCTCCACGCGACACCTAAGATAGCATTTATGGCATTTTGTCCTAAACTGTCAGAGTTAGGTATGATAGCGTTGTTTACTATCTAATCATCGTATAATGACTGTTTTGCCACTATGGTCACTCCTTAAGCTATAAAAGGAGGCCCGAGGCAACCTAGCAAAGGATTCGAACTTTTGATCCCCTAGCACTTGTACGCGCGTAGCTGCACTCCCCGAGCACCCTTGCCGGGCTAGAGCTCTCCACGTCTTCGTGCTCCCACCGATCAATACACCAAAGCAGGAGTAGGGTGTTACGCTGCAAAGCGGCCTGAACCTGGGTAAAAAAGAGCCTCCTCACCACGCTGCTCCTGTTGCCTCTACTCTTTGTGCAATGCGATCACCCCCCCCAAAAAAAACAAAGGGGCCCATGGCCCCATAGGTGATCGTGATCATTCACCACGACACCTGGTCCTGACTTCTGACTGGAAGTACTCTGCAAACTTTGCATTTGTGTTGCACTACACAGGTTGCATCAAGCTAGTGTTTGCCAAGTTGGCATGGAGCTCCCCCCAAAGTGCCAACTCTTTGACTAGCTGGTTGAGCAGGGAGATGCCACACCGCCGACAACCTTATTCGTCGAGGCCACACTAGCAACCCCACTTGACAACTCCACGAAATCCTCGATGCACCTCTTTGCTTCATGTCCATTTGCGTAGAATCTTTGGCGCCTCTCATCCTCAACAAGCGTGGCCGTGCTCCCTCACCCTTTCTATTTAAGCTGAGCATAAAACCTGATACCCGGATCCCGAACCTGAATAATACGATCCCGGACCCAGACCCGAATAACCCGAGCACTAAATTAGGTAGCAGTATTGAAAACCCAAATTTTATTGGGGAAATTCGGGTCTAGATCCACGGTACCCGATTACCCAAATATCCCAAACTAACCATCATGCCCAGTAAAAAACGCAAAGGCCCAAAATAGCCGCAACCCAACCCAAATTCCTCGCTAAACCCGATTTCATTGTGTTCTTGTTCCATTGCCTTCGACCGACATGTTCTTGAGCCTCGATCCCTAGCTCCCAGCCGCCACACCACGTTACCATCGTCGTGCCACCTAGCTCCCGATACCGGTCGTCACTCTCTACTCCCCGCCATAGACTCACGCCGCGCCTCCCAACGCCTGATAACGGCATCCGCCCTTCGCCACTGTCGCACGGCAACACCGCCTGCTGCCCTACATCGGGAGGCCACCGCCCTCAAAGTCATAGGGCCCGGCGCGGCCAGTCGACACTAGTTTCATGTAGGCCCCAGCGCCGCCACCAGATCCTACTCACCACGCCATCCATGAGGACGAGGTCTCCATCGAGGAGACGACAACGAGAAGTCTCCATCTTGCCCAATGCGACACGATGCGAGATAGATGTTCTTCAGTTCCATGTCTCCGTTCTCTTCACCATGATTTATTCCGGGCAATCAGGATTACCCGAATCAGAACCTGGATTTTTAACAAAAGTTAAATTTCAGATGTCATTTCTAAAAACCCAAAATTTCTAAAACCTGAATTACCCAACCAGAATTTTTGGGTAAACCCCAACGCCCAGCCTGACCTATCATCGATTAGGCTTCCCTCGTCTTATGGTCTCAACGCTCCTTGACTGACCTGCCATCGATTAGGCTTCCAGAGAATGCGAAAAGTTGACCAGTGTTTGGACCACACTTCAGCTGCATCACGATCGTCTTGCACGCTCTTCAACTTGCACGGGTAGAAAGCGTGTTCAGGCTCCGATCACTTACCCACTTGAGCCGAACTAATTCTAATCTATAAGGATGCTAGCCGACCCTCCTCCACGGAGCTCCTTCCGTGCGCATCGTTCGTGGCCATCGGATGGGCTTTGACTTCCTATACTGACAATTGGATCGGTTGACCGCGTGCTATAAAGATGCTAGCTGACCCTCCTCCACGGAGCTCCTCCCGTGCGCATCGTTCGAGGCCATCGGATGGGCTTTGACTTCCTATACTGACCATTGGATCGGTTGACCGCGTGGTAATAAACGTGACCGGTGATTGTTTTTCACATCTGGATGACTTGTGGCCCTTGTTGGGTAAGGTTCGGCTGGTCCTTCGCGGGTGAATTGGATGGCCGGTGAAAATCAACCTGTCCGGTTGTGGTTGAGGAAAGGCGGAAGCAACGGGACGTGCGACCATGTCGAGCTTCTTGTCTTCTTGCACGCGCGCCCTAAGATTCTTTCCCCCCCAATCCCCGCGGCCGTCTCCCTCCCACATCCTTCCTCCTCCTTCCTTCCTCGCTCGTCAGCCGCCGCACTCCTCCTCCATCTCTTTCCTCCTGCATCCTCCCGCGTGGGACGCCGCTAGGCTCCTCCCTCTCTCCTCCCAGCCTGACGCAGGCGGATCCATGAGTAGCAGAGAGGAGGAAGGGAGGTAGAGGAACGACGGGGAAGGGGATGGGCAGGAGCTTCATGCCCTGAATCCAGTCGCCCCGGGCCGTGCCTACATGAGCAGCGCCGCGGCTCGATGCTTCCCCGCCCGACGAGGACGGAAAGCTAGGTGTTGACAATGGCAGCCCCAGGCCATCCGATCTGTCACCGCCGCCATTCTTTTGGTCGAGGCCGCCGTCGTCCACGTGCTCCTCCTCACCCCCACGGCTGCACGCTGGCGAGGCCAGCCTCCCCTCCAAGCGCGGGTACTTCCCCGCTCCTTTCCGTGCTCTCTCTCTTCCCCTGATATATCTCTCTCTTGTACAGGGAAGCAAATTTATTCAATTCCCAGTCTAGATTTAATGAAGAAAACTGCGGTTCATACAACGCCAATGGATATGGATCCATCTTGCTGCGCTGGATGAAGGGCTGGATATGGATCCATCTTGCTAATTGGGAAGAAAACTGCAGTTCATACAATGCTAATTATGGATATGGATCCATCTAATACAGTTCTTCACAAAGCCCAAGAATCGCAAGGTCATGTACATGTAACAATGCAGGCCTAGAATTAGTCATGTATCCAAATTGTTCAGTTCCAGTTCAGTTATGAGCTAACAAGATCACCTTAATGTGCAAGGTTCAATTGCTTTCGGGGTCGTACTTTTCCTGGTCCTTATTGGCTGGCTTGTCTTCGGCATGATGGCGGAGTCGTATGGCTTTGCCCTGCTATTCTGGTTATCCTCTATTGTGCATTAATATGATCATTTGATGTCTGTTTTTCAGTGTGCATTAAGAAATGGTAGAAACTTTTGGGTATTGTATTTGACTGGTACTGAATTTCCTCACAGCAGCTTCTGGCCTGCTGCTGTTGTTTACCTGCAAAAAAAACCCCACCATCGGTTGGATTTTCCAGCACCCTTATGTGATATCGGTAAGATCATACTTGGGGCTTTGCTGTTGCCGAGCTTCCTAAATTTTCTTCGAGTCCAACCCAGTCTGGTCGCCACTTTATTTACATGGTCTTGTTCTTGCTAGGGATTGTTTTTATCAAGAGTGATGAACTATATGACTGGATCCCAGCCCCCATTGTTCTTACTGCTGTTACCTACTTCTGTAATTAACCTTTACTGAGTACTGTTAGGTCTTTAGCATAGCACTCTAAATATTTAAGCTAATAAGGATACCATTAGATGACTGACCCTGTAATTAACCTTATTCAGTTTATGAACATATATGTACGCTACAGAGCATGAAATTGGGAAAATACAAATATGATTGGTGGTTGGTTCACCATTTAAAAATTTGATCTACCAATTGTGTCTCAGTGATTTCTACTTGAGCTAAAACCACACCAATAATTTTGGAACGAGGGAGTACTTATTTGTTGTTGTGTATTTGATGGTTTGATAAAAATATCATGAAGGTTAAATCGGGCGTGGTTTTGATATATTTTTGTTACAAGATATTACATCGGCTTTCTGGTTTGGAAATACTTATAATCGTTTTCTTCTAACTGCATGTGAGCCCACACTTTTGTAGATTACTTAGGATAGAGATGATATGAATGTGTGCAACAAAATTCTTTACTCGGGAATGGCTTGGTAGGTCTCTCGACTATTCGGTTTCATCCGTAGGATTAAAATTTCTTCAACTTGCTCTCCTCCCACCTTCAATTTCTTTAAAACCGTTGTATTGACAAGTAGAAACAGTAGCTTGTTTGAATTATGTAAAGTTCATCCATGTAACAGTTGCCTCTTAAAGACTGCTGACAAAGTGCAAATTTGATATAATTTTGCTGATGACGCAAATTGATCGTACACTGAAACCGAAGCCTTTGGAAATTGAAACACAAACCTTACTTAAGAGCAGGCAGAGGCGCAGAGCCAACGGCATGCTCTTGGATCAATATTCTACAGGTTAAACAACATTCATATGTTCTAGCATCTTTAGATTTACATTTTCTTTTTAACAGTCTAATTACTCCATGTAAAAACTGCATCCATTTTGGTATGTGATACTGCAAGTGTAAATTAAGAAAGTAGCCTTTACGGTCTAGCTTCAGCATCTGTAAATCATGAATATGTACATACTACATAAAAATGGAGCATCCTTACTCGATTGCGTTCTTCTGTTTTACAGGTGACGTTGTTGCCTGCTCTTCTAAACTGCCGCTTGTTTATCGTTTGCTTTTTTGTGTATCAAGGTCTGTGCTTTCTCTTTAAGCTATATTTTCTTTTGATTATTGTTTTTGTCTGTAGTTTTTTTTCTTCTCTATGGCAATGTATTTGGATCATGTTTCTCTGTGAAGCTTAGCATATTGGTTGTCTGGCTTGATCTTTTTACTAGCAGGAGGGTAACTACTGGAAGCAGTTGGCAAGACAAGCAGTCAATGGATCTCAAAGCGTTGATCCTGAAGGAAGGTAACTACTCAAAGGTATGCACATATTCATGTTGGAGAAGTTAAGTTTGCAAGGATCTGCTGTTGGAGGGCATGGTATGTGCTCTCAAGAAGTTCTTTATGATCCGGTGACATCTTTTGGCCTATTGAGGAACTGGACATGATTTATATAGCGAAGTTAAGTGTATGGATGACAACTTCCTCTCATACCTCTTTTGGCCTATTGAGGAGCTGGACATGATTTATATAGCGAAGTTAAGTGTATGGATGACAACTTCCTCTCATACATGTTATCTGTATATTTTATATACATGGCTTTTGTGTTCTGTCATGTGTGTTCCTGCTGCAGACTTTTGTAGGAAATTCACCATGGGAATTTAAATAATGGTTCCCTGCCCATCAGTTTACTTTGTTGCATTTTATAGGCCACACTTTTCCTATTTTGTTAAAGAAGTGAACTCATTCCTAAACTTCCACCGTATATACATCAACGCTGGGATACCGTATATACATCAACGCTGGGATACTGTACCAACCCAGCAATACTAAAAAGCTATGAATTGTGTGTCAGTGTAGTACTATGTCCCACTGATGATGCTTCTCTGTAACATGTTTATCTATTTGATTGCATGCCTTGAAGTAGTAGTATATTGAGCACCCTGAGATAATCATCGAGAAGTTTGGCGGAATTTTAAATGATTTATTAAGCGACCTTTTATGATTGACCATTGTACGAGAGCATGTTTTAGTACTACTTGAGCGAGTTAGAATGTATATATTTTCAACTAAGACCAATTTTTTCAAAAGGCAAAATAATTTCTGCATGATCACATATCATGATTATCTCCATGAAGAATGCTTTAGACAGTACAATAACGAAAATAAGCATTTTTGGCCTTCGAAACATATACTGTTGTTGGGACATCTGATTGGACCTTTCTATGTAGAAAATGAGAAGTGCTAAGTGTACAGAAACCCGCACTTCATATTTCTTACATGCGTGATTTATCATCTACGATCCTCTTTTATATTGCTTACTTGCGTGATTTGTCTGATTGCCAGTAGAAATGTTTATGTTAGCATGTCAGTTTGCTAACTTAATACCTTCCATCTTATACATCGATAATGCTTTGAAGACACCGACAAGAATAACTAAATTAAATTGTGCCTGAACATGTCAATTGCAATGACAGGTTCTCACCTTTCAACGAAGGATCTCATTATAAATCCTAATTTTGGATGTCTAGGTGGTTGGCTGATGGAGAGTGTTGCACTGCTGCTTATTTAATGATCAGTAGTGCAGCTCACGATTTGATTTAATTAGCGTTTTCGTAGTGAAAATATGAAGACAAATTTTCTAAACAACTTTAGGATTTCTTCGAAAGAATGTGCTAGATTTGGGTCCTATTATATTTTCTCAATTCCTATGTCATCTCTCACATGGCTATGTGGTCTCCCCGGTTTTGTCTTTACATTATACTACTGCTACCTCCCGCGCCACAGAAAGTATTTTTTATATCAGCTTTGCTCTCGTGTGTGCAAGGATTCCATTCAGGTACGAAAAACACCACCCCTCATGAAGTTACTTCTTTTCAGAGAGAGAATGATCATTGGTTTTTATATGGATTCAGTGCACATAAATAATTAGCTCGCATTTTAAGTTTGGTTTTAGAATTAGCTTTCCAGTTCTGTACATGTTTTCCTCGCTGATGATGGATTTCTTCTTCTAAGATGAAACTTTAGCACCAAATATGAAGTTATTTGGACAAAGAAAATCTTCCTTCCTCTTTGCTATTTTCTCTCTTTAGTGTTGCTTTTTTAGAACACTCTTTAGTGTTGCTTTGATGTTCCTTTGTCACAGTTCGATATTCTGCCTTGTGTGGCCTCTGTCTTGGTTTACAGCTCCATATGGCTACCTATGTATATATACGTAGGTTTTGTTTGAACTGTACTCAAACCATGCAGATGTTTCCACATTCTTGCCTTCATCTTTTTAACTCGTGACATTGTTAGATAGTTGAATATCATTGGCCTCTGTCAGCATTCTATTTTTGCAGTTTGAAATGAGTATTGGTCCATTGATATTAAACTTCACAATAGGTGGTGGCATCTCCAGGAAAAAGTAGTGACAGATATGCTGGACATTTCTTTTCTGCTGTCCTAACACATTTTTTAGTAACGGAGAGGATTACTCACCTTTGGTGCTGCAGGCGTTCAAGACCTAGCAGGGCTGGGCCAACCGGCCCTTCGTGTTTGAAGATGCCTGACACCCCATGCTACCAGCCGGGCATCTTCTTCCTGAGCCATGTCCGGAACCAGACCAGCAGGGGCACCATGAGCGAGTACTCGAGGCATGTCGTCAGGTCGGAGGGGTACAACCAGGCCAGCTGCCGTGTGTGTCATACAGTCAAGGTGTTCGCTCATCTCCCAAGATGAGCCAGAACGAGCATTACAAGATGAACCCCCCATATTTTTCATTCCTTGATAAATGGTGTTGTATGTTGGTTAAAGACTGTTTTTCTTCTCCAATTATGAAACCTCAAACAACAGCAAGATATAACATTTTTGTTTGTTTTGCAATCAAAGCTTCCATCGAATAATTTATTAGAATTATGCTCCATCTTATTCAGAAATTGTGGCTATTTTGTATATTTATACAAGATAGTAGCGAGTTGGCCTCTCGGTCTTATTTCTTTATACATTTTGACTCATACGCACAGCCAACGTGTCTGATTTGGATGAATTTCTCTATCCTATTTTATGTTGTGATATCTTTGATTTTTTGTCTCTCTTCCAGATTTACATAGAGATGCCTCGGTCAGTATTTAAGAATTTTGTGTTCTTTTCGATTGATGGCCTTTAAGTACCTTTTAGTTTTAGAATGATTCTGAAACGAGGTCACTTCCTACTTATCTTGATCTTCACGTCTGGTGGTAGGATGCTAGGTCAAGAATGCAGGGTGAGCAAAAGAAAAAGGAATACTCTGAACGCTTTTATCTCTGGTCATTTGGAGCATAATGGAGGGAGCAAGACAGCAGGCTTTGACAGATTGCATATGGATTCAGCGGGATATACAACCTGTGTGTGTGTGTGTGTTCAGACATATATTTAGTTTTAGATGACTATACTATCAAGTTAAAATGTGTATATTCATCTTATTGTACACAACAATTCATAGTGTTTGCTATTAGAGGGTATTAAATCCTGGGCCTTTTTATTAATTGCGGACATGGCTTTAGCGTGCCTGTATTGATTGACAAAAAAATTCTTATTTTTCCTGTTGCCCCTTGGGCTCTTGACCTGTACTCCCTTGTATATGGGATGAAAGCAGTACTAACTGAATTTCGTCAATAAAAAAATTAGCCATTGCAGGCCATGGGTGGGCTATTCATGCGAGGATATACCAAGACTGCCACTATCAGCATCAGATACTCCCTCCGTCACATAATGTAAGACGTTTTTTAACACCAGTGTAGTGTCAAAAGGTATCTCATATTATGGGTCAGAGGGAGTATAATCTTATATTCCACATTTGCTTGGTTGATCAAAGGTTCGAATTTACAGGTCTGAAAATTCTTCCAAAAAAGGAACAGTGCCTAACCTCTATGTTGCAATACAATGACATCGTTACAACGGAACAAGCTGATTATAAATACTAGTTGTAACTCTTGCAAATGTAAAAATATGCCTGTCACCCAGATGGAACATTGCTTAGTAAGCGTTACAATTCAATAGGTATAGTATCATCCTTGCACGCATTGACCGGTGCCCAGCCTCTGTACTTTTCAGATGTCCTTTATCCAAAGGAGCACTGCATGAAACAAACCATCCATCAATCTTTTGCAGAGGCAAGGCAGGTTTTGCAATAAAGTGTTAAGTATAGAAAAGAAAGAGCCAAGGCACCACAAGTCCACAACTGTTACCACAATAAAGTTCACTAAAGTTAACACGTCATGGTGCTCGTGCAAGTTAAAGGGCCACCAATATAAACATGTAGGAATCCGAGTGAAGACACTCACAAAATCAGGGGCAGGGATAGGCTTCAAGGACAGGGATTATGGTCTAGTGTCTAGCATGCGCACATTTATGGCGATGGGAGGCCAAGGGGATGTTCAATGCAAGCTAGCTAAATGAGGAAGTAAAAGAAACATAAGCAACCTCACAATTGAACACTCTCAAGTCTGCTCTATAGGATCAGACAGACGGTGCACTGTGCTGATTGCCACAGTTCTCCGTATTGCGTAACTGATACTGATTGAAATTTTTGGTTGATTATATACCCTATATGTTATGGCAGCATCACACCAAGCATGGTTGGCACTATTCAAGTGGTTCCAATCACAAGATCAAAAGTCAAGCAATTGCACCTGCGGATAGTCAGATGGTGGGTCTTCTCCTACTTGAGTTGCAACAATCTAAAGTTCACAAAACTGACCGCAAGCTGATATCTCTCCACTTTGTGTTACTTTTGAAAAGACGGGCGTTGTCAACTAGGGGTACAAATTTAAAGTTATGAAGATATTAGTTATCATTCCAAATAGATGAATCATAGCCTTAAGAAAAAGAAAATGGAAAATAAGTCAAAACAAGTTTATTTGAATACATTGGAAACCAACCAGTAACAACCCGAAATAAGCTATAAGCAAGGACTTGACATAATAAGAAAAAATATCAACCAAGTCCTGGATACTGCTTCCACTGCTTCTTTATTTTTATTTATTTAAAACAGGCCTTCCACAAAGTCACCAGAAACAACTACATGGTAGAACAATGTTTCTTTATTCCACAACTTCTCTCCATGGAATCATATGGGCAAATGATAAACCTGAAATGACACAAGGTCGGTGCTATGTACTCCCTTCGATCCAAAATAAATGCTGTGGTTTTTGTTCAAATTTAAACCAAGACCATGACACTTATTTTGGATCGGCGGGAGTATATCTTTAATTTTTTGTGCAAATTATGAACATATAGAATGGCTCAGTGCACTAAAAACATGCTGTGTCACTGTACTTCCAGGGCCCATGTGATTATTTAAAATTAAAACTATCATGTAATCTCAAAAGGAACTTACAGTCTTGTTCTACAGGGCTCAGCCCGGTACAACCCAATAGAGCTTTACTTGTGAAGAATACCCTTCTTTTGTGTTTTAGGTTTCTTCTGAATATGATTCTGAAAGATGGGAAATATGAAGAAAAAAATTAGAGCGGACAAGAAGACACGCGGACTTGGCTAAAGAAGGAAACATGGTATAAACCTTTTGTCTTTGTAGAGCCTCGACATCTGTCCTCTCCTTCCAATTGCTCTTACGCAATTTAATAGGGCGATTCCCAACATACTTTCCTGAGAAAAGTGAGTTCCAAACAAAATAAGTACAAGTATATAACAGTAAACCAGATCATATTGATAAGTGACAGCAAGTGAATCAATAGAGCTCATTGGAAATGCTAACCATTCATTTCTTTTATTGCTGCAGCAAGGTCTGTAGGGTTTGAAAAACTGACGAATCCATAACCTTTTGTTTTGCCAGTCCTCTTATCTCTAACAACCTATAAGGGTGGTCATATACATCAGGTGCAAGCCAGATTTTGCAGATAGGAAAAAGCACACCGCAGCTACGTGTAACTCAATATCTTGGTCAGCCATAAACAGATCATGAAAGTCTAGTCTGTTTAGACAGTCCAACTAAACTACCAAAGCCTTATAGCTATATAGGTGAGGACCATGTTGTACGAAATCCATGAAACTGTGTAGCTTAGCCTAATAAATGAATACACACGCGCGCGCGCATACACCTAGGAGTACATACTCCCACCACCAAACTGCCCTCGCCAACGCAATACCGGGTGGCCCCATGCATGCCCGTTTAGCCTTCTGTTTTAAATAAACTACATAATTAACCACAGTCCAAGTCCCCTTTGCATGGATAAGGCTTACTTCCAAAACTGGTCTCGTGATAGTAGGGATTCTTATTGTGCATTGTTTGCCAAAATTAATACCAGGCAAGGCGGTTACTCGTCCGACGGTGCTCATCAAGACGATCTCCATCGGCATCATGAGACCCGGCAGTGTGCACCTCATCCCGCGGCCATCAGCGTGTCTAGGTGGGATGGTACCTGCGGCGACAACAAATGTCTTGGATGGCAAATTGCAAACGAAAGCTGCTGCTAGAGACGTGAGAAATATTCTTGCCCTTAATTCCAATTGAGTAGGTTGGATGCATGAGGTATTCTTGCTAATTCGCTGCATTCATCTACTACTTATCCCGCTCGATACAGATCAGAGTCAAGAAATCGTGCGGTCGGGCTGCTCAATAGCATTTAGCATACATGAGAAGGCTCCACGAGAAGTCCTGCGGCGTCTCGACGAGAAGGCTCCACGACGATGACGGCATGCGGCTAGTGATGGGCGATGAGGACGACATGAGGGCAACGACGGTTGTACGATGATGATGGACATGATCCACGTGGCTGCACACCGATGGTGATGGATGCAGGGCCATCTCTAGAAATCTGAGGCCCCGGTGCGAAATGTAAAATTAGGCCCTTAAATTTGAATATTTTTATACAACTAAAGTATATTTTTACTTAACTATATAACCTAGTGTTACTTCGTACTCCCTCCGTCCCAAATTACTTGTCGTTCAAATGGACGTATCTAATACAATTTCGGTTCTAGATGCATCCATTTGAGCGACAAGTAATTTGGGACGGAGGGAGTACTATTTATAAAATAGTTTGTTTTTACTTAACTATATAACCTAGTGTTACTTCGTACTTTGTTTTTGCCACTCTAGTTTTTGCCCACTTTGCTTGTGCCACTCTAGAATTTGACATCTCACTTTTGCCACTCTTAGCTTTTGAAAATACATCACAAATGCCATTCAGTGGCAAAAACGATAATTTTTCATTTCACTTTTGCCACTCTTAGGTTTTGCAATGTATCACAATTGCCACTCTGAAAATTTTGCTTTTGCCACTGAACGGCAAAATTGATATATTGTCAAAAGCTAAGAGTGGCAAAAGTGAAATGTTAAATTCTAGAGTGGCATAAGCAAAGTGGGCAAAAGCTAGAGTGGCAAAAACAAAGTTTTCCCTTCAAGTATTTACAGGAGCATAGTATAGAAAGTTACCTAGAATTGGTGCCAGGCTTGAGGCGGCAAACCAGGCGCAGATGGGCTAACAAGTTTTGGATAGCGTTGTTCTGAGCTGGACCCGCTAGCGCAAGAGGTGGGCGTCTATTCCAAGCCTGCACCGTGCAGCAGCCTATCTTCAGATCCAGCAGGGCAGCGCCGTTGCCACCGGCAAAGTTGAAGACACCATCACTGGAAGAAGACTACAACTCCAACAACATGACGCACGACGCCAGCAGCCAGATTTCACGGCAAGGCAGCGAGATCTTTTCTTCTCTAGCATCAACGCCGGCCTCGGCATCGATGGCTGCCGCAGGGGTCCCTAGATCCTACCGCTTCCATTGCTCCGGTCACCGCCGCGCAGGAGATGTATTATTGACCGACTCGATGCGGGGTTGATTGGTTTTCGAGGTGGTGCGGAGTGAATTGGGTGAAATCTTGATTAGGGCAGAGCAACGCTTTCCCTTCCGGCCTAGACTCGACCTAGAAATGGGTGCATGCGTTCAGGGTGCTTGGGGCGTGGAGCGACTCAGGTCAGACATACGAACCAGGCGGTTCATCAGTTTTTCTTTTTTTGCGGTGCTCCGATTTTCTCTTCGATCGAGGGCCCCTCGATTTTGGGGGCCCTGTTCGGTCGCTCACCTCACACGCCCTCATCGACGGGCCTGGATGGATGCATTTTGCATGGGATGGCAGCCAAGTCTTGAACATGGAGCGCTGACGGGTGGCCATGCATGCAACGTAGCGCTCCACGTTCCTTTGGATCTCATATGCACAGGAGAGGCTTAATGGCACAAAGATGATAGCAAGATGATTGCACGCTAAATGTAGCTATGCGGAGTAAGCGTATCACTAAGGTGCACAATGAGCGTGGCCTGACAATTTTCAACTCGCTAGTCAATCGACGCCAAGATGGAAGCTCAAATGGAGGAGCTCAAAGCCCTCATCAAGACCGCCAAGAGATCTTCCTCATCTTCGAGAAGACGCTCAAGTACACATGCTTCCGGCCTATCATCTCCAGCAAGGTCACATCGGCATCGACACCATCAACGACAAGAACGTGAAGGTCAAGAGCTCAACACCAACCACCGCTCTACGACTTCACCATCTACCTTGGCATCTTCGCCAAGCGACTTCAAGGCATCTTTGCCTCTGGACATGCGGCATCTTCGCCGACAAGCACCTCAAGATTACGCTCAAGTGAAGCTCCCCAAGCTCAAGTCCGCGACTTCCACGAGCTAGACCTCAACACCGACCAGATCCATCCGTACGAGGCTTGTTAGAATCCCCTTCCTGCCCGTTAGTTCCTTTCTCTGATCCCCTCTTGATGCGGAGCATCCTATGGACATCACCATGTCAAGAGTCCGTTTGGCAAGTGACACACGCGACATCTACTTCACACACATAAAGGTGAATCATCTACGTATTCACTTGACCCCTTTCAGGATGGTATACTACTTGACACTCCTCTCGTGTGCATGCATAGGTATTACCAGAGCTTCACCATCAACAAGGAGTGCGAGTGCATGTGTATGCTTACACCATCCGCGAGGGAAGCATGGAAGAGAAGACAGAAGAAACGAGAAGATGGAGCGGCTGCCAGAGACAGGCCGGACATCCGGGTCCCCTCCCGGATCATCCGGGCTTCGGCCGGATCATCTGGACGAGCTCCCGGATCATCCGGCTAACTGCGTCCGAAGACACCCGAAGGCTTCCACCCAAAGCCGGATCATCCGGGACTCCGTCCGGATCATCCGGCCTTACCTGTGCGCAATGCGGCCCAAGTGGCCTTGTATCCCCTCCTCACTTACCCCTCCGTGCCTAGGACTATAAATAGACCTCCCCTTCCTCATTTCTAGGGTTAGTAAAGTTATAGCTCGTTCTAGTTGAGGTTTGCTCCTTACCTCTACTCCTCTTGAGAGAGAGGGACACTCCCATGGAGTTCAAGGCCTCCATGTGAGAAGATCCCGAGGGATTCAAGACCCCCATGCGGGAAGGATCTACCTATATCATCAAGACCTCATCTCCTCTTGGATTTGGGATGAACTCTACCTTGTATCTTTCCCTTTGATTGTTCATGTACCTTGTGGATCTTGTGTGTTTGATTGTCTACTGGATGTGTGATTGGACTTGTTCTTGAGTGTTCCTCTTGTGATTTCCCCCTCTTGTTCCTCCTCGTAGCACCCTCCAAGTCGTGAACATCAAGACAAATCGGGTACTTTGGCCCGTACCCTTCATCATCTTGGTATCATGAGCCACGTTGACACGAATTTGGAGCCCCCCCCCCCCATGTTCTAGCCTAATTTTGTTTGACTTCGTCGCAATTTGAAAATCCGCACCAAATTTTTTGCATTTTGTTGGTTCTTGTGAGATTTTGTTGTGTTTGATCCACGATTTTGTTGTTTGGCAAGTCGATCTTGGCTTTCCCCACCTCCCCATCACAAAATTCCTCCAAAAATTTTCTTTTCCCGTCAATTTTGACCCCCTGAAATCGAAAATTTCCGCCCAAATCGCGTCCCCGAGAGGAAATCCCGAGCAGTTTGACTTGCCCGGATCATCCGGACATCCTCCCAATCAGCTGGCCCCTTTCCCGGACGTCCGGCTAACCCACACACCCAAACATCAACACCCGAGTTGACAAACCTGGATCATTCAGACCTACTCCTAGATGTCCGGCTACCCCTGAAACTGACACGACTGGATTCTTGTTTCGGTCATAACTAATTCATCCAGAGTCCAATTTTGACGTTCTTTAGCTCGTTTTGTAGCTATTGACATCCCATAAAAATACTTCCATCACCATTTGACTCCATCAATTTTTGTGTATTTTGGCATCTTTGCATAGGCCATCCACCAAACTTCCGCACCACAACCCAAAACTTCCGCAACCTAACCCATTTCGATCCCCATTGCATTTGTGGTTGCTTGAGTTGTGATTCGAGTCTTCTATGGTGTTTCGGCTACTTAGGGACGGCTACTTCTTCACAACCACCACCATACCATTCCACCAACTTTCCCCAATTTTGTTTGAGATTTTGAGTTGCGATTTTCCGTTTTCTAAGGTGTTTCGGCTAATTAGGAATGGTTTCTTCCTCCGCCACTCATCATCGCCACGGACTCAACAACGACCACTTCACCTTTTGACACCGTAACCGTAAGCAAGGACGGTAACCTCGACAACACCATTGTACATTTCCTTGCCATTGCATTGATAGCCCCGAGCCTATTGCGTACCTTTCCCATCGAGACTAGCGAGTTGAAAATTGTCGGGGCACACTCATTGTGCATCTTAGTGATACACTTACTCCGCATAGCTACCTTTAGTGTGCAATCATCTTGCTATCATCTTTGTGCCATTAAGTGTCTCCCACGCATATCTCACATACTTGTCTCATATCTTGGCTCGAGCATCAAGCATAGTGGCAAAGCATACAAAAAAAGACGAAAAAGCTTTTAAGCAAAAGAGGAGATACAAAAGAGCATGTAAGCAATAGAACTAGCATTGAGCCATTTTGCATGGTACATCATATTGGATCATACATGCATAGCATACTTGGGACTGAAGACGGCACGTTTACTCTCATAGGTTGGTGCACAAGCGTATCTAGCCCATTTGAGCAATCGAGCTATTGTCTCTCTAGTATCCGTGCAACACGAGCTTTTGCGTGGTTACACATTTTGTGCTCATTCCTTGGTTGTGCGAATCCCACTTATCTATCAGTGTGTGTTCCTTGTGCCACAATATAGCTATTGATCTATTTGCTTTATTGCGATTTTGTGAATCTTCCTCGACCTTATTGATATCATTGACTAACACTTGCTTGAATTTTGTGCCACTTGTCCTAACAAAGCCACTCAATAAGCTTTATTTTGTAGGTGTGAGTGAACAAGTCATGTACCAATTTGACTATTCTCTCAATTCACATTGAGTGACACGGGATACATCCTCAACTTTGGGAAAAGGTATCTTGGTATTGTTTATCTCATTTCCTACTTACCTTTGCTCGAGTCTTGTGATGGATAGGCAAGCACATCTACTTCGGTCTACAACCACAGCGACGAGTTCGATGCCACGAAAAACTTCATTGACGCCAAGATGGATGCTCAAAGCCCTCATCAAGACCGCCAAGAGATCTTCCTCATCTTCAAGAAGACGCTCAAGTACACATGCTTCCGGCCTATCATCTCCGACAAGGTTACATCGGCATCAACACCATCAACGACAAGAACGTGAAGGTCAAGAGCTCAATACCAACCACCGCTCTACAACTTCACCATCTACCTTGCATCTTCGCCAAGTGACTTCAAGGCATCTTTGCCTTTGGACATGCGGCATCTTCGCCAACAAGCACCTCAAGATTACTCTCAAGTGAAGCTCCCCAAGCTCGAGTCCACGACTTCCACGAGCTACTACGACCTCGACACCGTCCATATCCATCCGTATGTGGCTTGTTTGAATCCCCTTCCTGCCCAATAGTTCCATTCTCTGATCCCCTCTTGATGCGAAGCATCCTACGGACATCACCATGTCAAGAGTCCGTTTGGCAAGTGACACGCGCGACATCTACTTCAAATACATAAAGGTGAATCATCTCCTTTACACGTGTTCACTTACCCCTTCGAGCATGGCATACTACTTGACACTCCTCTCGTGTGCATGCATAGGTATTATCGGAGCTTCACCATCGACGAGGAGTGCGAGCGCACGTGTACGCTTACACCATCTGTGAGGGAAGCATGGAAGAGAAGACGGAAGGAAGGAGAAGACGGAGCGGCTACTAGAGATAGGCTGGACATTCGGGTCCCCTCCCGGATCATTCGGGCTTCAGCCGAATCATTTGGACGTGCTCCCGAATCATCCGGCTAACTGCGTCCGAAGACACCCGAAGGCTTCCACCCAAAGTCGGATCATCCGGGACTCCGTCTCGATCATCCGAAAGATGCCCGGATCATTCGGCCTTGCCTGTGCGCAATGCGGCCCAAGTGGCCTTGTATCCCCTCCTCACTTACCCCTTTGTGGCTAGGACTATAAATAGACCTCCCCCTCCTCATTTCTAGGGTTAGCAAAGTTACAGCTCATTCTAGTTGAGGTTTGCTCCTTACCTCTACTCCTCTTGAGAGAGAGACACTCCCATGGAGTTCAAGGCCTCCATGCGAGAAGATCCCGAGGGATTCAAGACCCCCATGCGGGAAGGATCTACCTATATCATCAAGACCTCATCTCCTCTTGGATTTGGGATGAACTCTACCTTGTATCTTTCCCTTTGATTATTCATGTACCTTGTGGATCTTATGTGTTTGATTGTCTACTGGATGTGTGATTGGACTTGTTCTTGAGTGTTCCTCTTGTGATTTCCCCCTCTTGTTCCTCGTGTTCTTCGTGTTCTTCGAGTTCCTCCTCATAGTGTGACGCCCCAAGACCGACGCTCCAGAAGACTTCCATATTTTCGTGACCTCCGTGTGTTTCATTTGTGCTTGCTCTATTTATTTTTGCATTGCATCATGTCATCATGCCATCATGTCTTTTAATTTTGTAAAACTCAACTAAATAAATTGCATGGATCTTCGGTCCATTTAAACCGAGGGAATTCACATGGTGATTCTCTTTATAACATACCCTCTCGATATTTAGAGAGCTATAATAAATATTCCATTCTTTTGGACTTAACCATAACACACGTGCAAAAATAATTCCCATGCCTATTCCACTTCAAGTTTGACCTTCAAATCTTGTCCACAATTCTTTATCTCTTTTATTATCGAGGCTCCTCTAAAAAACCGAACAATTTTGTACCTTCTTTTTACCAAGTCCTAGTTCAAACCCATTTGAATTAAATTCAAATGAGTTTGAATTTACATCTTTCAATTATGGCCTTCTCTATTTTCTAGGAACAAACTCATTTTTATGAGTCCGGGAAACTTAACCGCATGTCCAAATTCTTCCTCTAACCTTCTCTTCTCTCTTTTCCTTTCTCTTAATTCTCTGTTAATGAAAAGAGAAGGAAATAGGGGAGAGGGAGAAGAGAGTCCAGCCCAGCTGGGCCTCTCACCGGCCCAACCTTCCCCACAACCCATCAGCCAGCTAGGCCTCCCAGCTGCTGCACCTAGGCCCATTTGCCCCTAGGCCCAGCCGGCGCCCTTCCTAACCCTAGCCGCCAGGGAGCCCGATTCCTCTCTCTCGATCTCACCTTCTCCCTCCAGGCAGCGCTGCCACACCCGTCATCCCTCTCCCTCGATCCCCATCTCTCCTTCTCTCGCTCGTCTCCCCAGCCTCTCCTGCCTGATCCCCATCGACACTCTCTCCCTCTCATCCTCCCACACCGCCGCCACTTCATGCCCACACAGCCAGCGCCAGGGGTAGGCGCCGCGTTCGATCCACAATGCCTGCACCTCCTCCTTTCTCTTCTGCCACCATGACGCACCCGCGCCACCGGGCTCCTCCCCTCAAACCCTGACCTCGGCCTTCGGCCATGGCGCCGCGCCGACAACCACCAGCAGGATGCCGCCCTGCGTGCATTTTGCCCCTTCGGAACGCCAAGGTGGGTCTCTACCGTTGACGAGGTTCCGATAAGACCGTCAAGTGAACGACTACTTCCACGACGATACGAGAACAACTACCGTCGACGTGCATTTTGCCAAGTACCACTACCGTCGACCCTCGAAGACTCCGTGAACGCCGAGTTCCTCGCCGTGACCCCGAACATCTACGAAAACTTGTGCGACTAAGAACGTGAACGACTACCGTCGACCCCAAGTGACTCGGATTCGTCAAGTCCCTCTACGAAACGTGTATCACTACTTCCATTACCGACGCCGTGTACCACTACTTCCACTACGACCGTCCCGAGAACGCCTACTTCCTCTACATTGCACCGAACCCGAACCGTCCCGTTTGCACGCTTCGAAGGTATAACCCCGAGACGACGCCCATGATTGAATGCATGTGAGTCGTATGAGATGAACCCCGCGTTTGCACCGTGTCCGAAATTGTCGCTTGCATGTTCCTCCTTGTTGCCATGCCGTCCACCCGTGGGAACCCGGTAACCGGGATCACCCCACCATCTTTTGCACGCTCCCGCCACACTTCCTTTGCACCGATATCTCCATGAGCTACCGGAACCGATATGTTGTCGTGGCATCATTTTTGGATTAGTTGTCGTGGCCCCCTTTTCCTTCCGCCATGGCGACAAATGCTTCATAACATGCTCATGTCAACATTTTCTTAAAATTGCATAAAACTTGTATATGTCATCTGCATCATGATAACAACATTTAAAATGTTTAAAATTGTTGTTTGCATTAAATTGCTAAATATGCATATGGGGATTTTCCGGAATTGTTGTTTGTTGTTCCGGCCTCATTTAAAATGCCTAAATAGTTAGTTTACTTATGCCTCGCTTCTTGCCATGTTTAACCAACATTGAACATTGTTGAGTACATAAACAAGAGGAAACTAAATAACCGATTGTGGTGTTTCATCAATATGCAACTCATTGCATATTGAACTTCACTTAATTTGTAATGTTGTTTGTGCACTTTGCCATGCCATGCTTATTTAAACCGGACATGCATCATCCTTGGTTGTGCATCATGCCATGCTTGTGATGGTTGTTTACCATGTTGTTTGCTTCTTTCCGGTTGCGCTTCTCCTTGATAGTTCCGGTTACGTTGCGTTTGTGAGGATTCGCGCGACTACGTCCGTTTGTCTTCTTCATGCACTCGTTCTTCTTCCTTGCGGGATCTCAGGCAAGATGACCATACCCTCGATATCACTTTTATCTTTGCTTGCTAGTTGTTCGTTCTATCGCTATGTCGCGCTACCTACCACTTGTTTATCATGCCTCCCATATTGCCATGTCAAGCCTCTCACCCACCTTCCTGGCAAACCGTTGTTTGGCTAAGTTACCGCTTTTGCTCAACCCCTCTTATAGCATTGCTAGTTGCAGGTGCCGTGCAGGTTGTTCCCTGTTGGAACATGGATATGTTGGGATATCACTATATCTATTGTTTAATTAATGCATCTATATACTTGCTAAAGGGTGGAAGGCTCGTCCTTATGCCTGGTGTTTTGTTCCACTCTTACCGTCCTAGTTTCCGTCATACTGGTGTTATGTTCCTTGATTTTGCGTCCCTAACACGATGAGGGCTATGGGACCCTCTTGACAGTTCGCTTTGAATAAAACTCCTCCAGCAAGGCCCAACCTTGGTTTTACATTTGCCTAACAACCTATAACTTTCCCTTGGGGTTGCAAACCCGAGGGTCATCTTTATTTTAACCCCCCCCCCCACCAGTGCTCCTCTGATTGTTGGTCCGAAACGAGCAGCCTGCGGGGCCACCTCGGGGAAACTTGAGGGCTGGTTTTACTCGTAGCCTGACCTATCCGGTGTGCCCTGAGAACGAGATATGTGCAGCTCCTATCGGGATTTGTCGGCACATTCGGGCAGTCTTGCTGGTTTAGTTTTACCATTGTCGAAATGTCTTGTGCACTGGGATTCCGAGCCTGATCGGGTGTCCCGCGATGAAGGATTGTCTCCACGGATCATGAGCTTGTGATGGGCTAAGTTGGGACACCCCTGCAGGGTATAAACTTTCGAGAGTCGTGCCCGCGGTTATGTGGCAAATGGGAATTTGTTAATATCTGGTTGTAGAGAACTTGACACTTAACTTAATTAAAATGAATCAACCGCGTGTGTAGCTGTGATGGTCTCTTTTCGGCGGAGTCCGGGAAGTGAACACGGTCTTGTGTTATGTTTGAACGTAAGTAGTTTCAGGATCACTTCTAGCTTCACGACCGTTGCGTAGCTTCTCACCTTACTCTTATTTGCGTGTGTTAGCCACCATATTTGCTTAGCGCTTCTGCAGCTCCACCTCATTACCGTATCCTACCCATAAGCTTAAATGGTCTTGATCTCGCAGGTGTGAGATTGATGAGTCCTCGCGACTCACAAATACTTCCAAACAGTTGCAGGTGCCGATGATACCAGTGCAGGTGACGCAACCGAGCTCAAGTGGGAGCTCGATGAAAATCTTGGTCGTTGTTATGTGTCTTTTTTCGGTTGATCAGTAGTGGTGCCCAGTTGGGACGTTCGGGGATCTAGCATTTGGGTTGTCTTCTTTTATTTTGGTTCCATAGTTGGACCTTGATTGTACTCTGGATGATGTATGTTTAACTTGTTATTTGTGTGAAGTGGCGATTGTAAGCCAACTCTTTATCCCTTTCTTATTCAGTACATGGGATTGTGTGAAGATTACCCCTCTTGCGACAAAACCACAATGCGGTTATGCCTCTAAGTCGTGCCTCGACACGTGGGAGATATAGCCGCATCGTGGGCGTTACACATAGCCTCCTCCAATTCGTGAATGTCGGGACAAATCAGTGTACTTTGGCATGTACTCTACATCACCTCTCGTCTTTGGTTATTTACTCACGATTGCAGTTGATTGCAGCCGATTCCATGGGTGCGGCGGCGCTAGCGGGGATGGACAAGCTGAGCATGCCACTGCATGCATTGGGGGTCCTAGAGGCACCACACAACGTCGTTGAAGGCCACCGGCGAACGACGGGAGGAGCGGCGCATAAGGGGCGGTGCAGAGCAGCGAATACTATGGAGGTTCACTGGAGAGGAAGCACTGAAGGCGGCAACCGGCGGTGGGTTTGTGGCTGTTTTTTAACAGCGATACTTCATTTTTGTAAGTGTCTAATTGCGCCTAACTTGTTCCATGTCTACGGATTGTCTCATTCCATGTCTTGACATGCTTTTGCTACTTATGATTCACGTTCATGTTATTTACTTGTCAAGTATGAGTATGTCTTGTGAGTACGAAAGTTCTCATCGGGGATTCCAATCCTAATATCTTTGCAGGTGAGTCCAGCATACGTGAGTACTTTGATTCCGGTCACGTAGGCGATGCCTAGTTGTTAGGTCACTCGGTTCGTTAGCTCAATCCGGGTTGTTACTTTTGGGCGGGGTGGCATGGCTGTCATCCCATGTTTATGCTTTTATCATTGCCTTGTTATTATGACCGGCCTTAAAGCCGTTTGTTTGTAATTATCTACCTCTCATGTATTGCCCTTTGGATCCCAAATGTGAAGTCAAACGATAAGGGGTGATCGCTCGTCCAATCTTGCCTGAATTGGCCTCTTTGGATTACAGGAATTTGAAAACGTAGGAGCAGGAAAAACGCAGGATTGAGATGTCATGTACCATGGAATCCTACAGGATTTCAAAACATAAGAATACTGAAGCATGTACCTTTGGTGGAGGACAGAAAACGAAGACTGGAATTTCAGATGATTTGAGGAAACAGGGTAGAGAGAGATCGAGTGAAAGTGCATTGGACTTCGCAAAGGAAAAATGAGGTTTGAGCTCATGTTAAGATTCGTATGTAATGGGAGGCATAGGAATGGAATTTAGTAGTCACAATCCTATGATCCAAAGGGCTTTCATAGGGGGGGGGGGGGAATCCTTAGGATTCAATCCTCCAATGTTCCCAGTTCCCATGAAAATTGTACAATCCAAAGAGGCCCTTTTAAATTATGTGAACCAATGTGGTCACTGGTGCATCAGAAATAATGTTCAACTTTTGCTATCTTGATTTATATTATCTAACTTATGCATCTAGCTAAATTCATTCCTAGGAAGTGTAAATTTTGGGTTGTACACTAGTCCAGATTATTTTTTGTTGAGGACATATCTTTAGTTGGTGCAGAAGTGAAAGAGAAACCGTTCAAGTACCCTCTCTAGTCTCAAAATCTTGTTACCAGGGATAAGTAGATTCAGAACTTCTACACTTGACCAAAATATCATTTTAGATATTTGAAACACATATAAATTATTTTGTCAAGCAAAATACTGTCATGATATTAAACCTCTGTGTTATTTAGAAATGTAGTATTGTAACAGAAACTTGTGAATAAATTGAGACTGCGACACTGAACAGTGGAGAAATAATAAGAATTTAGTGGACGCGAGGAAGTTGTTACCTTTGCCATATTGAAGGAGGGGAACCGCGAAAAGGCTTTTGAGAGAACATCGTCATTAACTTCGTTACCTAGATCTCCACAAAACAACCTGTAGTCATCTGTAAAAAAATCGAACAGAATGAGCAATTGGGGAAAGTAAATTTATGGATGAACTGTAAACTGAAAGAGTATGAGAGAGGATATACTTTCGGGCCACTCGGTGAGGGTAGGATCCTCCCAGGACTGTCCGGCTGCACGACGAGGTATTGTCTTCTTCTTGGCGGCAGCGTCGGAGGAGGAGGCGGAGGCCCTGGCAGCAGAGGGGTCGAGGACGTCGCTGGTGGCGAGGGCGGCCTTGACGCTCTCGAGCGCCTCGGGGGTGATGGTCTGCGCGTCCCGCTGGAAGAGCTGCTGAGCTTGCTGCAGCTGCTGGTACTGGTAGGTCGCCACCGGCTGCTGCTGCTGCAGGTGGAAAGGGAGCGGGAAATAGCTGCCCCCCGCCGGAAGCGCGGATGACGAAGAACCGGGAGGTGGAGGAGGAGGAGGATTAGGGTTCCGAGGATCCGACGACATCTGCTCCAATCCAATCACCCCACAAAAAAAAAATCCTCGCTTTGAGAGAGGAGGCTAGGGTTAGGGGTTCCTTCCTTCCCTGCCGATGCAATCGAAAGGAAACTAGGATTGGATCCTCTCTTTTTTTTTCGCCCCCACTTTACCAGTCCGTTGAGATAGCAATGAACTGCTTGGGCGCTCTTTTCTCAAAAAAAAGAAAAAAAAACCTGGTTGGGCGTTCATTTCTCTTCTCTATTATTAAAGGGGATCGAACGTCGTGATGGTTCGACCTTCCCTCGTGATTTGACCACCTCGTTCGATCTCTCGCCTTGTACAAAAACCATCGCTCGGTGTCCCACACGGCCACACAAAATCCAGCCCGCAAGCCCATGTACCATCGATACTGCATTGGACGTGGCCCACCCCGTGTTGGACGTGGCCCGGAAACCAGCCCACACTTCCTCCCATCCCAGACCGAATACAGAGAGAGAGATTGTCGCTAACACGCACTCACGTCTCTGCCTCCCCCAACTCCCAACTCACTCCCGATCCCGACCCCATCTCTCTCCAGGAAAAGTCGCCGCTGCCGCCGGCTATGCTCGTCGCCCCGCCGCCTTTCCATCCGCTGCCACACGCCTTTCTGGATCAAGGTGAGGGATGCCTCCCGTCCCGTGCGCCCGCCTTGGAAGAGAGAGGGGGAGAGAAAGACAGAGATAAGAGAGAGGGAGGGGCGGACAGCGGCGGCGCTGGCCTAATCGCCGACAGAGGAAGATGAGGTTGTGGTTCCAAAGCGTGACGGGTCGGCGCTGCTGATTCACGGCTGTCGACTTCCTTGTTTGCTTCTGGCTGCGGGCGCGGCGCACCTTGCCTTCATGTCACCAAGAAGGTCTGCAGTCCATCATCATCCGACGTAAAACTTCAGGGCGGCCACCAGAAAGATCATGATATGCCGCCATTATGCAGGAGCTCTCGGTTATGGTGAGACAGAAACTCCAGAATACTTACACTTATAGCTATATTGTGTCTCTTTTTTTCTTCCAGGCTTCATATTCATTGGTTGATATGATTTCTTAGGTTAGGATAATTTTTTTTGGATAATCCTGGTCTGAAACCTTGTGCAGAAGGAAAAATCTGCTTCCCAATCAAGCAGTTCATCAACAACAATGCCAAGATTAATAATAAGTTCAACAAGGAAGCCAAACAACTTTTTATAGTGTGCACTCTCACAAGTATTATGGTTGGTAGTTGTTTCCCCTCTCCTGATCGAATGAATTATGGATGTCTCTGGTGCTACTGATAGATTGGTTTGGTGGTTGATGTGATTTTTCAGGCCTGGTAAACAAGAAGGCGGCCAACTGCTTGTAAAGAGAAACCGATAAGGAGAGCTCGACATATAAGGTGATTATCGCTTCTCTTTGATTTCTTTCAGCATGAACGTAGATGTGCAAATTCAGATAACTTTTATTGTCTGTGTCGCTTCAATACAGATTTTATTATCTGTTCATCTTTCTAACTTTAACCAGTGGTTTGGTTGTAGACCGGCAGCAAACTGTAGTACAATAAATCAGGTAATTAATTTGTTGTTTTACCGCATTCTGGTATCAACTACTAAGCAAAGTAGTACAATAAACAATTTTGGCTTGCATCGATTTTTCTTGTTACTATGTCTTTTTTGAAAGGACAAATTAGTTTTAAAGTTAATTTTATTTTTCACCATTTGACATGTTAATATTTTTGTCGTGTACTGATATACTCCCTCCATCCCAACATAAGTGTCTTTGATTTAATAAACTTTACAAAATTGTACTAAATCAAAGATGCTTATTTTGAGATGGAGGGAGTGCTTGCCTTGCGTTTTTCCTTTCTTTTAGTGCTAGGAAAAAACAAATGTCGGTTGATATGCTCTTGATATGGCCCTGCTAAGTACAATTAACTTCGTTTTAAAAAATCACACATATATTCTGATTCATAATAGCATTGTAGGCAAAGGGTTGGAACACGCGGTGTTTAAAATTTAGACAATAATTTTTAGTATAGTATTCCGAGGATTGGACAACAATTTTTAGTATAGTATTCCGAGGACTACTAGATGGTTTAAGGTGACAGCTTCGGATCCCAAAAATGTGTGTGAGGAGTCTCCAAACGCGCGCTACAGGCTACATCCTTAGGTTTAGTCGTCTATTCTAGCTTAATCGTGTATAGACCATTCCATTAGTGATATTGATCCCTCCGTTCATTTTTATAAGGCGTTTAAAACAACTGGCTTTGAACTGTTTAGAACACTGTCTGAACAGGCTTAAACGTCTTATATAAGTGAACAAGGAGAGTAGTAGTTATCACGAGGAATCCCTCATATCTGGATTGAGAATTTGCTATTATGAGATTTTTCATCCATGTCGTGCTCTACTCAATTGGCATACTAGGCAACCTGTACATGGCCAAAAAAGATCTGACCGCCGAATCCCGTCCTCGAGCAGGCTTAGGAATTGAAGATACCTAGACTCCCATGAGGTGGGTATCATCAGGTAAAGCTATGTTATGAACAGCGACAACTCATATGAGGATGTCGAGGAGATCAATTTGATTCCTTTATTGCTATTATTGCACGACAATATCCATTATTGTCGCTATTGTTAGGAAAAATATCCCAATGTACACACTGTATTTGCTAATGTAACAGCACGATTAATCTCAATCTGGGACAATGCATTATTTTCTAAATATAGTCAAACATCACCGGATATATACTTTGAGCAGTCAAAGGAACATGCTACCAGCAGGAAGAAAACATGCTTGCATTTTCTTAGATGGTATGTAGGACCTGAATACTATTTGCCGGACTGCCCACGTACTATGTATATTGTAACAGAACTACATGGATAATAATATCATTAGAAACACTTGAAAGAATTACGGTGGCTGTTAGTTTGCTTGAAGTGAGTATACACTACAATGCTTCTCATAGCTTTATACTTCTATGATGCAAACTTATGTATTCTGGAGTTTTTTTTTTTGCTAGGGAACTCTGAAGCATGTGGTTGAAGTAAATCTACATTCTGAGAAAGAATTTGCATATTCAGGAGCACTGCAAACGTAGTGCTTGCTTTGTTAATATTTTTATGTTCTCAAGGATGTTAAAGGGTTCCTCCTGAGAACCAAGAGGACAAGCTTGAACTCAAGCTGCCTCTTCACATAGAAGTGCTTGAACGCAATATGCTCCTCCTGAGTCAGTTGACAGATATAGAAATAAGATTTTATGAGAAGTAACCTGAAGGTCAGATTTGTTTTGTAGTAACTGTACCTCTTATGTTATCTTTTTCTTCTTTATGATTGGGAGTAGTATATGTTGTTTTAGAGGGTCTATTTTTCAGAAAATAAGATTATGCTTTTTTGTTTCTGTACTCAACGTAATTCATGTTTCCTTTCACTTAGTTGCGAGAGGCACTGGTTAAGTTTTATTTCAACTAATTGGTCGCTGAAAAAGATATTAAAATAATATTTTGAATTGATAAAACATAATATATATAAAAATACAACATTTTGAAGAGGGTTCAAACACAATGGCGACAAAAAAGGTGAAGGGAAAGGAAGGGTAAGGATAAAGATATGATGTGAGGAGAGCGTGGTTAAATAAACACAACCATGCCTACGAAGAAAGAAGGGGAAGAAATAATGAATCTGTTGTTATAGGGATTGAAACAATCATGCTTCACTATGTTTTCTGTTTGTATTTGCCAATGTAACATCATGATTAATCTCGATCTTGGACAATGCATTATTTTCTAAATATAGTCAAATATCACCGGATATATACTTTGAACAGTCAAAGGAACATGCTACCAGCAGGAAGAAAACATGCTTGCATTTTCTTAGATGGTATGTAGGACCTGAATACTATTTGCCGGACTGCCGACGTACTATGTATATTGTAACAGAACTACGTGGATGATAATATCATTAGAAAAACTTGAAAGAATTACGGTGACTGTTAGTTTTCTTGAAGTGAGTATACACTACAATGCTTCTCATAGCTTTATACTTCTATGATGCAAACTTATGTATTCTGGAGTTTTTTTTTTTTTGCTAGGGAACTCTGAAGCATGTGGTTGAAGTAAATCTACATTCTAAGAAAGAATTTGCATATTCAGGAGGACTGCAAACGTAGTGCTTGCTTTGTTAAGATTTTTATGTTCTCAAGGATGTTAAAGGGTTCCTCCTGAGAACCAAGAGGACAAGCTTGAACTCAAGCTGCCTCTTCACATAGAAGTGCTTGAACGCAATATGCTCCTCCCGAGTCAGTTGACATATATAGAAATAAGATTTTATGAGAAGTAACCTGAAGTTCAGATTTGTTTTGTAGTAACTGTACCTCTTATGTTATCTTTTTATTCTTTATGATTGGGAGTAGTATATGTTGTTTTAGAGGGTCTATTTTTCAGAAAATAAGATTATGCTTTTTTGTTTCTATACTCAACGTAATTCATGTTTCCTTTCAGTTAGTTGTGAGAGGCACTGCTTAAGTTTTATTTCAACTAATTGGTCACTGAAAAAGATATTAAAATAATATTTTGAATTGATAAAACATAATATATATAAAAATACAACATTTTGAAGAGGGTTCAAACACAATGGCGACAAAAAAGGTGAAGGGAAAGGAAGGGTAAGGATAAAGATATGATGTGAGGAGAGTGTGGTTAAATAAACACAACCATGCCTATGAAGAAAGAAAGGGAAGAAATAATGAATTTGTTGTTATAGGAATTGAAACAATCATGCTTCACTATGTTTTTTGTTCACCCATAGCAACGCACGGGCGTTAAACTAGTAGAAATTAGAATGTCCATAAAAAATAAGATATTACAAAATGTGGAATTTCAAGAAAAACTGATAAGTGCCACTCATGTGGACTGAAGGAGGGCGGGGCACACGACCTTTTAGCCACCCATTATGACACGTTGACCTTTTTCTATTTTCCGCATGCAAACATGATAGTAAATGATGATATTAGCGGGAATCTTTGGGTTTTCAAAAAAATATATCTCTTAAATGACAAATCTGACTGAAAAAACGTTTTGACCGTTAAATTCATTGCGACGAGAACTTCAAACTAGATCCCACATCGATATGTTTCGACGATATTTTTTGGCGGTCAAAAGTTTCCATGTCTATTGCACATAAATTGTCATGATGTTTATACTTAAGTTGCCATGATATGTTTCAACTAGTTTTCTTCTACGCTTAAAGTAATTTTTGACATGTTATAAAAAATGAAATAAAAAAACTAAACTTGCCATGATGAATTACTAAAATTTGCCATGATCCATGAAATAATTTTGACATGGTTCATAATTAAAAAGAAATCAGTTGTCAATTACTTTAAAAATGCATGGTCAGTTACTTAGAATTGACATGAATAAGAAACTAAAATTGCCATGGTGAATTACTTAAATTTTCCATGATACATGCACAAAAAATTGCCATGGTTCATAAAAATAATAATTTCCATGATCAAAATATTAGAATTGCCATGGTCAAAATATTAAAATTATCATGATCCATAAACTAAAATTGCTATCATGAATTATTCAAAACTGCCATGATCCATGGATTAAGTTTGTCGTGGTTAGTTACTAAAAATTGCCATGGTCAATTAATAAAATTTGCTGCAAAAAGTAGTTGAAATACAATATAGTTTTAAATCTAGAAGAAAAAATAAATTAAATATATCATGGCAATTTTAGTCTAAACATTATTGCAACTTCAGTGTAACATTATGGCAATTTCAGGCCAAAAAAAGTCATCGAAACATATCAACATGGGATCTAATTTTGAAGATCTCATCCGGATAGATTTAATAATGAAAACGGATTTCTAATCGGAATTTTTATTTAAGAGATAAAACATTTTTAAGTCTGAAAAACTAAAAAAGATTCAATTGATGGCATTTGTTTGTTGTGGCAAAATAGATGGCAATGAAGATGTTTCGACCATATTGCTTCGTGCCACATGTGTGGCACTTATCATTTGAAGAAAATAGAAAACTGGAATCGAAGAGAATACTGTCTAGGCTTAGAGCAACTCCATCTGGGGCACCCAAATGCCTGCAAATGTTTAGACAATGTGATTTTTGTCCCTCCAACATCATGCACCAAACACTACTGGAATCAGGATCTTTACCGTCAGCCTGTACTTTACCCTCTGCTAGCTGACGGCAAAGAAGGTCTTTGCCGTCATCTTATAGAAAATTGACGGCAAAGAACTGGCTAATGGCAAAGATCATATTTGTCGTCAGCCAGTTCTTTGTCGTCTTCTAGTAGACGACATAGCTGTCTGCTAGCAGATGGCAAAGAAAGTGACCAAGCTAACGACCATTCCCCCAAGCCCCACCCCACTAGTTAGGATCTTTGTCGTCTGCTAGCAGACGGTAAAAAAATTGACCTGGCTAAAACGATCAGCGCCCCCACCCCTCTCTCTCTCCCCTCCCCTCACCCGCTCCGGCCCATAGCCCGAGCCGTCGCCGGCCCGCGCCACGTCCGGAGCCTGAGGCGTCGCCGGCCCGCCCCGCCCCGTCGCCGGCCCGCCCCATCGCCGGAGCCGCACCACGCCCCGCCGCCCTTCCCCGCAGCCTTCCTCAACCCGCACCCCTCCCCGTGGCCTGCCTCCACGGACCGACCTCGCGCGGAGGTGAGTTCTTGTGTTTTTTCTATTTTTTAGATTTAGTTTAGGTTAGTTTAGTTTAGTTTAATTTAGTTTAGTTTAGGTTTAGGTTTAGTTCTGTTTTTTTTCTTCTGTTTTTTAAGAATAAACAAGAAAGATGAAAAAAAGAAGTAAAAGAATAAGAGGAAGAAGAAGAAGAGGAAGAAGAAAAAGATGAAAAAAAGAACAATAAGTAGAAGAAGAGGAAAAAAGAGAAGAAGAAGACGAAGAAGAATAGGAAGAAGAAAGAAGAAGATGAAAAAAAAGTTGAAGAAGAAGATGAAAAAATGAAGTAGGAAAAGTAGAAAAAGAGGGTCATCGAGGGTCGAGGGTCTTCGAGGGTCGAGGGTCACCGAGTGGTTGAGGGGTCGAGGATCGAGGGGAAAAGGAGTCGAGGGTCGAGGGGAGAAGGGGAGAAGGGGTCGATGGTCGAGGGGTCGAGGATCGAGGATCGAGGGTCGCCGAGGGGTCGAGGGGTCAAGGATTTGCCATCCCGACCCCGACACCCCGACCCCGACACGACACCCCGACTCCGACACGACACAACACCCCGACCCCGAACGACACCCCTGACCTCGACATAGCACCCCCGATACCTCCCGAAAAGGTGCTCTTCGGCCTTCCAGAGGCCTACGGGGTCATATATTTGTGAATTATGAGTTAGGTCATATATTTTTCGATTTTGTTATAAAAACATCGTATTTGTGTTGATCAGGTGGTTTTAAATGTGCAGTTATTTCATCGTTGCGAGGGTCTGGTGTTCGACGACCTCCCCGTGCGTTCGATGAGCTCCGCCCCTGCGTTCATGGGTGAGCACAAATGACATCTCTTCCTCCCTCCTTCATTTGCTCTGTTAGTACAATAAATCAGGCAATTAATTTGTTGTTTTACCGCATTCTGGTATCAACCACTAAGGAAAGTAGTACAATAAACAATTTTGGCTTGCATCGATTTTTCTTGTTACTATGTCTTTTTTGAAAGGACAAATTAATTTTAAAGTTAGTTTTATTTTTCACCATTTGACATGTTAATATTTCTCTTTGATTTAATAAACTTTACAAAGTTGTATTAAATCAAAGATGCTTATTTTGAGATGGAGGGAGTGCTTGCCTTGCGTTTTCCCTTTCTTTTAGGGCATCTCCACTAGTCCCCCCAAGAAGCCTCCTCAGGGCACTTTTTCACTGCCGGCGAGAAAAATTCCTCCCAGTCGCACCCCCAGCCTCTTAATTTTCGCCGGATTCGACCAAAAACAGAGCCGACGCTCCCGACGGAAACTCAGGAAGCCGGGGGGCACCTGGGGGCTTAATCTCGCCGCTTGCAGGCGCTGGCCCACCTGCCAGCGTCTCTCTACTCTCTCCTCCCTTTTCCTCCTTTTTTATTAGCCGCGGCGCTCGCCTGTACGCTCATCTGCCCGACATTGACCCAGCACCAGGATGGACGCCGCCGTGCCACCGTGCTCGCCTGGTCGCCCACGCCCAGCCGCCCGACTTCCCGGCAGCCTCAGCCTCGCCGCCGTGCTCGCCCTGTTTCTTGCTCCTCCCCCTAGTTGGTTCTTGCTCCTCCCGCAGAGCTCGCGCAGGAGGAGGCGGTGGCCGCGGTAGTCGACGAGGATGAGCTGTTGCAGCGAGATGCGGTCGGCGGGGAGGAACACGATGGCGAGGAAGCCGATGAAGCGGTCGAAGGTGACGTGCGAGACGTGGCGCACCTCTGTGGGCTGCCCTATCTGCATCCCCACAGCAGCGGTGCCGGCGCCATCCTCGGCGCGCACGCTGCTACACAACATCAGTGACCTCCGCAGCGCCGCAGCCACCATATCCACCACGGAAACCCCTCTCCTTGCCGCCGGCAGTATCAGCGGCCGCCAGTGGACGCGCACCCGACGCCGTTGATGGGGCGCGAGTGCGACGCCCGCGGTAAGGACGAACGGCGGCAGCGCGGACGGGCCGTGGTTGCGGAAGAAGCCGAAGTGGCGGGGCGGGGAGGCCGGGCGCGCGGGACACGACGCGGCGCCAGCGGCGGCACACCGCCGCGCACCAGCAGCCGCCTGAAGACCTCCAGCAGCATGCCGTGGGGCAGCGCAGACGTGATCGGCATCCACGGCCTCATCACCTCCGCCAGCAACTACCCCGTCCTCGAGTACATGGAGCACGACCTCGCCGGACTCGCTTCCTCCCCTGACCTCTCCAAATGGAGGGACTACGCCGCGAGCAGGGCCTGTATGCACCGGAGCGTGCCCACGGCATCACCTGTGACCTGCTCGACGAAATGCTGCTGCCTACTTGAGCCTCAACACTGCTCCTGGAGGGCGCAACGAGTGGAAAGATTTGCGCCCCCAGGCAAAAAAATTCGCCGGCAGCCCCCAGGAGGCGAAAAATGCCTCCTGGGGGGCTCAATGGCTGGAGATGCCCTTAGTGCTAGGAAAAAACAAATGTCGGTTGATATGCTCTTGTTATGGCCTTCCTAAGTACAATTAACTTTGTTTTTGAAAAATCACACATATATTCTGATTCATAATAGCATTGTAGGCAAAGGGTTGGAACACGCGGTGTTTAAAATTTAGACAATAATTTTGAGTATAGTATTCCGAGGATTAGACAACAAGTTTTAGTATAGTATTCCGAGGACTACTAGATGGTTTAAGGTGACAGCTTCGGATCCCAAAAATGTGTGTGAGGAGTCTCCAAACGCGCGCTACAGGCTACATCCTTAGGTTTAGTCGTCTCTTCTAGCTTAATCGTGTATAGACCATTCCATTAGTGGTACTGGTCCCTCCGTTCGTTTTTATAAGGCGTTTAAGACAACTGGCTTTGAACTGTTTAGAACACTGTCTGAACAGGCTTAAACGTCTTATATAAGTGAACAAGGAGAGTAGTAGTTATCACGAGGAATCCCTCATATCTAGATTGAGAATTTCCTATTATGAGATTTTCATCCATGCCGTGCTCTACTCAATTGGCATACTAGGCAACCTGTACATGGCCAAAAAAGATCTGACTGCCGAATCCCGTCCTCGAGCAGGCTTGGGAATTGAAGATACCTAGACTCCCATGAGGTGGGTATCATCAGGTAAAGCTATGTTATGAACAGCGACAACTCATATGAGGATGCCGAGGAGATCAATTTGATTCTTTTATTGCTATTGTTGCACGACAATATCTGTTATTGTCGCTATTGTCAGGAAAAATATCCCAATATACACACTGTATTTGCCAATGTAACAGCATGGTTAATCTCAATCTGGGACAATGCATTATTTTCTAAATATAGTCAAACATCACCGGATATATACTTTGAACAGTCAAAGGAACATGCTACCAGCAGGAAGAAAACATGCTTGCATTTTCTTAGATGGTATGTAGGACCTGAATACTATTTGCCGGACTGCCGACGTACTATGTATATTGTAACAGAACTACGTGGATGATAATATCATTAGATAAACTTGAAAGAATTATGGTGGCTGTTAGTTTGCTTGAAGTGAGTATACACTACAATGCTTCTCATAGCTTTATACTTCTATGATGCAAACTTATGTATTCTGGAGTTTTTTTTTGCTAGGGAACTCTGAAGCATGTGGTTGAAGTAAATCTACATTCTGAGAAAGAATTTGCATATTCAGGAGGACTGCAAACGTAATGCTTGCTTTGTTAAGATTTTTATGTTCTCGAGGATGCTAAAGGGTTCCTTCTGAGAACGAAGAGGACAAGCTTGAACTCAAGCTGCCTCTTCACATAGAAGTGCTTGAACGCAATATGCTCCTCCTGAGTCAGCTGACATATATAGAAATAAGATTTTATGAGAAGTAACCTGAAGGTCAGATTTGTTTTGTAGTAACTGTACCTCTTATGTTATCTTTTTCTTCTTTATGATTGGGAGTGGTATATGTTGTTTTAGAGGGTCTATTTTTCAGAAAAAAAGATTATGCTTTTTTGTTTCTTTACTCAACATAATTCATGTTTCCTTTCAGTTAGTTGCGAGAGGCACTGCTTAAGTTTTATTTCAACTAATTGCTCGCTGAAAAATATATCAAAATAATATTTTGAATTGATAAAACATAATATATATAAAAATACAACATTTCGAAGAGGGTTCAAACACAATGGCGACAAAAAAGTGAAGGGAAAGGAAGGGTAAGGATAAAGATATGATGTGAGGAGAGCGCGGTTAAATAAACACAATCATGCCTACGAAGAAAGAAGGGGAAGAAATAATGAATTTGTTGTTATAGGAATTGAAACAATCATGCTTCACTATGTTTTCTGTTCTCCCATAGCAACGCACAGGCGTTAAACTAGTAGAAATTAAAATGTCCATAAAAAATAAGATATTACAAAATGTGGAATTTCAAAAAAAAAAAACTGATAAGTGCCACTCATGTGGACTGAAGGAGGTTGAGGCACACGACCTTTTAGCCACCCATTATGACACGTTAACCTTTTTCTATTTTCCGCATGCAAACATGATAGTAAATGATGATATTAGCGGGAATCTTTGGGTTTTCAAAAAAATATCTCTCTTAAATGACAAATCTGACTGAAAAAACGTTTTGACCGTTAAATTCATTGCGACGAGAACTTCAAACTAGATCCCACATCGATATGTTTCGACGATATTTTTTGGTGGTCAAAAGTTTCCATGTCTATTGCACATAAATTGTCATGATGTTTATACTTAAGTTGCCATGATATATTTCAACTAGTTTTCTTCTACGCTTAAAGTAATTTTTGACATGTTATAAAAAAAGAAATAAAGAAACTAGACTTGCCATGATGAATTACTAAAATTTGCCATGATCCATGAAATAATTTTGACATGGTTCATAATTAAAAAGAAATCAGTTGTCAATTACTTTAAAAATGCATGGTCAATTACTTAGAATTGACATGAATCAGAAACTAAAATTGCCATGGTGAATTACTTAAATTTGCCATGATACATGCACAAAAAATTGCCATGGTTCATAAAAATAATAATTTCCATGATCAAAATATTAGAATTGCCATGGTCAAAATACTGAAATTATCATGATCCATAAACTAAAATTGCTATCATGAATTATTCAAAACTGCCATGATCCATGGATTAAGTTTGTCGTGGTTAGTTACTAAAAATTGCCACGGTCAATTAATAAAATTTGCTGCGAAAAGTAGTTGAAATACAATATAGTTTTAAATCTAGAAGAAAAAATAGATTAAATATATCATGGCAATTTTAGTCTAAACATTACTGCAACTTCAGTCTAACATCATGGCAATTTCGGGCCAAAAAAAGTCATCGAAACATATCAACATGGGATCTAATTTTGAAGATCTCATCGAGATGGATTTAATGATGAAAACGGATTTCTAATCGGAATTTTTATTTAAGAGATAAAACATTTTTAAGTCTGAAAAACTAAAAAAGATTCCATTGATGGCATTTGTTTGTTGTGGCAAAATAGATGGTAATGAAGATTTTTGGACCATATTGCTTCGTGCCACATGTGTGGCACTTATCATTTGAAAAAAATAGAAAACTGGAATCGAAGAGAATACTGTCTAGGATTAGAGCAACTCCATCTAGGGCACCCAAATGCCTGCAAGTGTTTAGGCAGCGTGGTATTTGTCCCTCCAACATCATGCATCAAACACTACTGGAATCAGGATCTTTGCCATCAGCTTGTACTTTGTCGTCATCTTATAGAAAACTGAAGGCAAAGAACTGGCTAATGGCAAAGATCATATTTGTCGTCAGCCAGTTCTTTGTTGTCTGCTTGCAGACGACATAGCTGTCTGCTAGCAGGTGGCAAAGAAAGTGACCAAGCTAACGACCGTTCCCCCCAGCCCCACCCTACTAGTTAGGATCTTTGTCGTCTGCTAGCAGACGGTAAAAAAAATTGACCTAGCTAAAACGATCACCGCCCCGCCCCACCCCTCTCTCTCTCTCCCCTCACCTCACCCGCTCTGGCCCCATAGCCCGAGCCGTCGCTGGCCCGCGCCACGTCCGGAGCCTGAGGCGCCGCCGGCCCGCCCCGCCCCCCGAAGCCCGCCCCGTCGCCGG
>NC_041392.1:325045737-325113263 GCF_002162155.2 Triticum dicoccoides | reverse complement strand
CGCCGGAGCCGCACCACGCCCCGCCGCCCTTCCCCGCGGCCTTCCTCAACCCGCGCCCCTCCCCGTGGCCTGCCTCCACGGACCGACCTCGCGCGGAGGTGAGTTCTTGTGTTTTTTCTATTTTTTAGATTTAGTTTATGTTAGATTAATTTAGTTTAATTTAGTTTAGTTTAGGTTTAGGTTTAGATTTAGTTTAGGTTTAGTTCTGTTTTTTCTGTTTTTTAAGAATAAACAAGAAAGATGAAAAGAAGAAGTAAAAGAAGAAGAGGAAGAAGAAGAAGAAGAGGAAGAAGAAAAAGATTAAAAAAAAGAACAATAAGTAGAAGAAGAGGAAAAAGGAGAAGAAGAAGAAGAAGAAGAAAGAAGAAGTTGAAAAAAAAGTTGAAGAAGAAGATGAAAAAAAGAAGTAGGAAAAGTAGAAAAAGAGGGTCGTCGAGGGTCGAGGGTCGTCAAGGGTCGAGGGTCACCGAGTGGTCGAGGGGTCGAGGATCGAGGGGAAAAGGAGTCGAGGGTCGAGGGGAGAAGGGGAGAAGTGGTTGATGGTCGAGGGGTCGAGGATCGAGGATCGAGGGTCGCCGAGGGGTCGAGGGGTCAAGGATTTGCCATCCCGACCCCGACACCCCGACCCCGACACAACACCCCAACCCCGACACGACACTCGACCCCGACACGGCACCCCGACCCCGAATGGCACCCCCGACCCCGACATAGCACCCAATACCTCCCGAAAAGGTGCTCTTCGGCCTTCTAGAGGCCTACGGGGTCATATATTTGTGAATTATGAGTTAGGTCATATATTTTTTGATTTTGTTATAAAAACATCGTATTTGTGTTGATCAGGTGGTTTTTAATGTGCAGTTGTTTCATCTTTGCGAGGGTCTGGTGTTCGACGACCTCCCCGTGCATTCGACAAGCTCCGCCCCTGCGTTCATGGTGAGCACAAATGACATCTCCTCCTCCCTCCTTCATTTGCTTTGTTCCGATCTTCGCGCCGATTAAACTTGCTAGCTATAGGCGTCTTCAATCATCAGTATGCGTGACCACTATGCGTCTCCCATTTGAAAGGGTTACATCTATAAATATGCATGGATTTGCATATTTATAATCATGATTCTTTCGAATTGTCCAACATTATCCATGGACAACCCGAGTATGTGTAGATTGGGTTCGTTTTCCCATATGCTCTACTCCGGATCCGATGCCGAATTTCGTCAGTGCCGCCCTGTTGTTCCCCGGGTACACATCCTCTCTGCTTATTGTCGAGACGTGTATCAGGAGAACAACATGGAGGTGTTGCCGAAATTTTGCGTCAGATCCGGAGCAGAGCATGGGAAAACGAACCCAATCTACACATACTCGGGTGGAATTAGGACCTATCTTTACCTATTAGCGTCTAGGTTGCATGGACGTAATAAATCTGATAAAATCCATTAATTGATGGATATGGTTTGCTGAATTATGTATATATTTATTTTGTGTCCAGTAGCTACACAATATGAGTGATTGTGTGTGGATGTACACTGGTCAGACTAGTCAGGAAGACATGACCGATGAATGGCTAACAAAAACCAAGAGGTTTGTGAGAGCCGCATTTGCAAATGGCCAGAGAAAAAGCTGGTGCCCCTGTGTCCGGTGCGACAACTATCTAGGAGGAACAAGCTTGAAATGAGTAAACACCTGTAGAAGTTTGGTCTTATGCCTGGTTATATGCTCTAGACATTTCATGGTGATTCTGCCCAATGTGCCAGAGCCGAGGTGGTTCATCGTCACACCGATAAGCATGGTACCAGGATGGAAGACATGGTGCAAAACTTTGATGATGCTCGGGACTCGGACAATGAGATGGAGGAATCTGCAAAGGCCTTTAATGAAATGTTGGAGTCTTCAAAACGTCCTCTCCACGAGCACACTGAGCTTTGTCAGCTGGATGCCATCTCACAAATAATGGCTCCAAAGGCTCAATTCAACTTGGGCAGAGAATGCTACAATGCGATGATGACTGTATTTGGATGTTTTCTACCCAAAGGCCATGTACTAACTGCAAACATGTACCAGTCAGTAAAAATCCTCCGTGCTCTTAAGATGTCCTATGAGAAGACACATGCATATGAGAAAGGATGTGCCTTATTTAGGCTTCAGTATGTAGACTTGAACTATTGTCCCATTTGCAAGTCATCCAGGTATGTTGTGGTAGACAACGGTATGGGTGAGAAGATGCAGACCAAAATCCCAGTTAATGTCCTTTGGTATATGCCAATCGTACCAAGACTTCAACGTATTTTCATGGTCGAAGAGATGGACAAACAGATGACATGGCACAAAACGGGCAAAACAACCCAACTAGATGCAGATGGAAAGCTGATGATGGTGCACACATCGAATGGTGAAGCATGCAGGCACTTTGATGCATTACATGCGGAAAAAGCGACAGATCCAAGGCATCCGAGAGTCACCATCAGCACGGATGGGTTCAGTGTGTTTGGTCTGACGGCAGCCCAATACAGTTGTTGGCATGTATTTGTCATTCCACTCAATCTCCCCCCCGGACATATTATGCAAAGAAAGAACATTTTCCTGACGTTGATAATTCCAGGGCCCAACTATCCGGGGAAGAATATGAATGCGTACATGTAGCCGCTTAAGGACAAATTGCAAGAAGCTTGGGATAATGGGTTGAAGACATACGACGCCTTTACCAAATAGAACTTCATAATGCGTGTCTGGTACATGTACTCGACGCATGACTTGCCGGCGTATGCGCTATTCGTTGGCTGGTATGTGCATGAAAGGTTCTCGTGCCCCACATGCAAGGGAGCTCTTGAGTTTCGTTGGCTTCAAGCCAGTCGCAAGTTTTCTTGCTACGACTTGCATAGACTGTTCCTGGATCCTCGCCATAAGTTCAGGAAAGACAAGAAGAACTTCATCAAAGGTAGAGTTGACAAAAACTCTGCACCACTGATACGTCTCCGACGTATCTATAAATTTTGACTATTCTATGCTGTCTTATTATCAATCTTGGATGTTTTATAATCATTTTATAGTCATTTTATATCATTTTTTGGTACTAACCTATTGACATAGTGCCAAGTGCCAGTTCCTGTTTAATCCATGTTTTTTATATTGCAGAAAATCAATATCAGACGGAGTCCAAATGCCACGAAACTTTACGGAGATTTTTTATGGACCAGAAGGAACATGTTGGGCCCTGGTTGCACCTGGGGGGAGTCCCGGGAGGGGATAACCCACCAGGGCACGCCGGGAGGCCTAGGTGCGCCCTCGTGGGTTGTGCCCACCTCGGGTGCCCCTCGGACCGCCTCTCTGCTCTATAAATACCCCAAAAATTCCAGAACCCTAGGGAAGTCGATGAAATATTCATCCAGCCGCCGCAGAGTCCAGAACCACCAGATCCAATCTAGACACCATCTCGGATGGGGTTCACTGTAGGGGAACATAGTAATTTCGAAAAAAATCCTATGCACACGCAAGATCATGGTGATGCATAGCAACAAGAGGGGAGAGTGTTGTCCACGTACCCTCGTAGACCGAAAGCGGAAGCGTTAGCACAACGTGGTTGATGTAGTTGTACGTCTTCACGGTCTGACCGATCCAAGTACCGAACACACGGCACCTCCGAGTTCAGCACACGTTCAGCTCGATGACGTCCCGTGAACTCTGATCCAGCAGAGCTTCATGGGAGAGTTCCGTCAGCATGACGACATGGTGACAGTGATGATGTTGCTACCGACGCAGGGCTTCGCCTAAGCACCGCTACGATATGAACGAGGTGGAATATGGTGGAGGGGGCACCGCACACGGCTGGGAGAGATCAACTGATCAACTTGTGTGTCTAGAGGTGCCCCACTGCCCCTGTATATAAAGGAGCAAGGGGGTAGGCCGACTGACCCTCTATGGGCGCGCCAGGAGGAGGAGTCCTCCTCCTAGTAGAAGTAGGACTCCCCTTTCCTACTCCTACTAGGAGGAGGAAAGGAAGGAGGAGAAGGAGAAGGAAGGGGAAGGAGGAAAAGGAGGAAAGGGGGGCCGGCCCCTAGTCCAATTCGGTTTGGGCTAGGGGTCCGCGCGCCCTGCCTCCTCTCTTCCACCACTTGGCCCATGAGGCCCATTACTTCTTCCTCGTATTCCCGTAACTCCCCGGTACCCCCGAAAATACCCGAATCACTCGGAACCTTTCCGATGTCCGAATATAGTCGTCCAATATATCGATCTTTAAGTCTCGACCATTTCGAGACTCCTCGTCATGTCCCCGATCTCATCCGGGACTCCGAACTACCTTTGGTACATCAAATCACATAAACTCATAATACAATCGTCACCGAAACTTTAAGCGTGCGGACCCTACAGGTTCGAGAACTATGTAGACATGACCAAGACATGTCTCCGGTCAATAACCAATAGCAGAACCTGGATGCTCATATTGACTCCCACATATTCTACGAAGATCTTTATCGGTCAGATCGCATAACAACATACGTTGTTCCCTTTGTCATCGGTATGTTACTTGCCCGAGATTCGATCGTCGGTATCTCAATACCTAGTTCAATCTCGTTACCGGCAAGTATCTTTACTCGTTTCGTAATACATCATCCCGTAACTAACTTATTAGTTGCAATGCTTGCAAGTCTTAAGTGATGTGCATTACCGAGAGGGCCCAGAGATACCTCTCCGACAATCGGAGTGACAAATCCTAATCTCGAAATACGCCAACCCAACAAGTACCTTCGGAGACACCTGTAGAGCACCTTTATAATCACCCAGTTACGTTGTGACGTTTGGTAGCACACAAAGTGTTCCTCTGGTAAACGGGAGTTGCATAATATCATAGTCATAGGAACATGTATAAGTTATGAAGAAAGCAATAGCAAGAAACTAAACGATCAAGTGCTAAGCTAATGGAATGGGTCAAGTCAATCACATCATTCTCCTAATGATGTGATCCCGTTAATGAAAGGAAAACTCATGTCTATGGTTAGGAAACATAACCATCTTTGATCAACGAGCTAGTCAAGTAGAGGCATACTAGTGACACTCTGTTTGTCTATGTATTCACACATGTATTATGTTTCCGATTAATACAATTCTAGGATGAATAATAAACATTTATCATGATATAAGGAAATAAATAATAACTTTATTATTGCCTCTAGGGCATATTTCCTTCAGTCTCCCACTTGCACTAGATTCAATAATCTAGATTACACAGTAATGATTCTAACACCCATGGAGCCTTGGTGCTGATCATGTTTTGCTCGTGGAAGAGGCTTAGTCAGCGGGTCTGCAACATTCAGAGCCGTATGTATCTTGCAAATTTCTATGTCTCCCACTTGGACTAAATCCCGAATGGAATTGAAGCATCTCTTGATGTGCTTGGTTCTCTTGTGAAATCTGGATTCCTTCGCCAAGGCAATTGCACCAGTATTGTCACAAAAGATTTTCATTGGACCCGATGCACTAGGTATGACACCTAGATCGGATATGAACTCCTTCATCCAGACTCCTTCATTTGCTGCTTCCGAAGCAGCTATGTACTCCGCTTCACATGTAGATCCCGCCACGACGCTTTGTTTAGAACTGCACCAACTGACAGCTCCACCATTCAATATAAACACGTATCTAGTTTGCGATTTAGAATCGTCCGGATCAGTGTCAAAGCTTGCATCAATGTAACCATTTACGATGAGCTCTTTGTCACCTCCATATATGAGAAACACATCCTTAGGCCTTTTCAGGTACTTCAGGATGTTCTTGACCGCTGTCTAGTGATCCACTCCAGGATTACTTTGGTACCTCCCTGCTAGACTTATAGCAAGGCACACATCAGGTCTGGTACACAACATTGCATACATGATAGAGCCTATGGCTGAAGCATAGGGAACATCTTTCATTTTCTCTCTATCTTCTGCGGTGGTCGGACATTGAGTCTTACTCAACTTCACACCTTGTAACACAGGCAAGAACCCTTTCTTTGCCCGATCCATTTTGAACTTCTTCAAAACTTTGTCAAGGTATGTGCTTTGTGAAAGTCCAATTAAGTGTCTTGATCTATCTCTATAGATCTTAATGCCCAATATCTAAGCAGCTTCACCGAGGTCTTTCATTGAAAAACTCTTATTCAAATATCCCTTTATGCTATCCAGAAATTCTATATCATTTCCAATCAACAATATGTCATCCACATATAATATCAGAAATGCTACAGAGCTCCCAGTCACTTTCTTGTAAATACATGCTTCTCCAAAAGTCTGTACAAAACCAAATGCTTTGATCACACTATCAAAGCGTTTATTCCAACTCCGAGAGGCTTGCACCAGTCCATAAATGGATCGCTGGAGCTTGCACACTTTGTTAGCTCCCTTTGGATCGACAAAACCTTCTGGCTGCATCCTATACAGCTCTTCTTCCAGAAATCCATTCAGGAATGCAATTTTAACATCCATTTGCCAAATTTCATAATCATAAAATGCGGCAATTGCTAACATGATTCGGACAGACTTAAGCATCGCTACAGGTGAGAAGGTCTCATCGTAGTCAATCCCTTGAACTTGTCGAAAACCTTTTGCAACAAGTCGAGCTTTGTAGACAGTAACATTACCGTCAGCGTCAGTCTTCTTCTTGAAGATCCATTTATTCTTAATTGCTTGCCGATCAATGGGCAAGTCAACCAAAGTCCACACTTTGTTCTCATACATGGATCCCATCTCAGATTTCATGGCTTCTAGCCATTTTGCGAAATCTGGGCTCACCATTGATTCTTCATAGTTCGTAGGTTCATCATGATCTAGTAGCATGACTTCCAGAACAGGATTACCGTACCACTCTCGTGCGGATCCTATTCTGGTTGATCTACGAGGTTCGGTAGTAACTTGATCTGTAGTTTCATGATCATTATCATTAGCTTCCTCACTAATTGGTGTAGGTGTCACAGAAACCGGTTTCTGTGATGTACTACTTTTCAATAAGGGAGCAGGTACAGTTACCTCATCAAGTTCTACTTTCCTCCCACTCACTTCTTTCGAGAGAAACTCCTTTTCTAGAAAGGATCCATTCTTAGCAACGAAAGTCTTGCCTTCGGATCTGTGATAGAAGGTGTACCCAACAGTTTCCTTTGGGTATCCTATGAAGACACATTTCTCCGATTTGGGTTTGAGCTTATCAGGTTGAAGCTTTTTCACGTAAGCATCGCAGCCCCAAACTTTCAGAAACGACAACTTTGGTTTCTTGCCAAACCACAGTTCATAAGGCGTCGTCTCAATGGATTTCGATGGTGCCCTATTTAACGTGAAAGCAGCCGTCTCTAAAGCATAACCCCAAAACGATAGCGGTAAATCTGTAAGAGACATCATAGATCACACCATATCTAGTAAAGTATGATTACGACGTTCGGACACACCATTATGTTGTGGTGTTCCGGGTGGCATGAGTTGCGAAACTATTCCGCATTGTTTCAAATGTAGACCAAACTCGTAACTCAAATATTCTCCTCTACGGTCAGATCGTAGAAATTTTATTTTCTTGTTATGATGATTTTCAACTTCACTCTGAAATTCTTTGAACTTTTCAAATGTTTCAGACTTATATTTCATTAAGTAGATATACCCATATCTGCTTAAATCATCTGTGAAGGTGAGAAAATAACGATATCCGCCACGAGCCTCAATATTCATCGGACCACATACATTTGTATGTATGATTTCCAACAAATCCGTTGCTCTCTCCATAGTACCGGAGAACGGCGTTTTGGTCATCTTGCCCATGAGGCACGGTTCACAAGTACCAAGTGATTCATAATCAAGTGATTCCAAAAGTCCATCAGTATGGAGTTTCTTCATGCGCTTTACACCGATATGACCTAAACAGTAGTGCCACAAATAAGTTGCACTATCATTATCAACTCTGCATCTTTTGGCTTCAACATTATGAATATGTGTATCACTACTATCGAGATTCATTAAAAATAGACCATTCTTCAAGGGTGCATGACCATAAAAGATATTACTCATATAAATAGAACAACCATTATTCTCTGATTTAAATGAATAACCGTCTCGCATCAAACAAGATCCAGATATAATGTTCATGCTCAATGCTGGCACCAAATAACAATTATTTAGGTCTAAAACTAATCCCAAAGGTAGATGTAGAGGTAGCGTGCCGACCGCGATCACATCGACTTTGGAACCATTTCCCACGTGCATCGTCACCTCGTCCTTTGCCACTGTTCGCTTAATCCGTAGTCCCTGTTTCGAGTTGCAAATGTTAGCAACAGAACCAATATCAAATACCCAGGTGCTACTGCGAGCTCTAGTAAGGTACACATCAATAACATGTATATCACATATACCTTTGTTCACCTTGCCATCCTTCTTATTCGCCAAATACTTGGGGCAGTTCCGCTTCCAGTGTCCAGTCTGCTTGCAGTAGAAGCACTCAGTTTCAGGCTTAGGTCCAGATTTGGGTTTCTTCTCCTAAGCAGTAACTTGCTTACTGTTCTTCTCGAAGTTCCCCTTCTTCTTCCCTTTGCCCTTTTTCTTGAAACTGGCAGTCTTGTTGACCATCAACACTTGATGCTCCTTCTTGATTTCTACCTCCACAGCCTTTAGCATTGCGAAGAGCTCGGGAATTGTCTTATCCATCCCTTGCATGTTATAGTTCATCACGAAGCTCTTGTAGCTTGGTGGCAGTGATTGAAGAACTCTGTCAATGGTACTATCAACAGGAAGATTAACTCCCAGTTGAGTCAAGTGATTATGATACCCAGACATTTTGAGTATATGTTCACTGACAGAACTATTCTCCTCCATCTTGCAGCTATAGAATTTATTGGAGACTTCATATCTCTCAATCTGGGCATTTGCTTGAAATATTAACTTCAACTCCTGGAACATCTCATATGCTCATGACGTTCAAAACGTCGTTGAAGTCCCGATTCTAAGCCGTAAAGCATGGCACACTGAACTAACGAGTAGTCATCAACTTTGCTTTGCCAGACGTTCATAACATCCGGTGTTGCTCCAGCAGCAGGCCTGGCACCTAGCGGTGCTTCCAGGACGCAATTCTTCTGTGCAGCAATGAGGATAATCCTCAAGTTACGGACCCAGTCCGTGTAATTGCTACCATCATCTTTCAACTTTGCTTTCTCAAGGAACGCATTAAAATTCAACGGAACAACAACACGGGCCATCTATCTACAATCAAACATAGACAAGCAAGATACTATCAGGTATTAAGTTCATGATAAATTTAAGTTCAATTAATCATATTACTTAAGAACTCCCACTTAGAAAGACATCCCTCTAATCTTCTAAGTGATCACGTGATCCAAATCAACTAAACCATAACCGATCATCACGTGAAATGGAGTAGCTTTCAATGGTGAACATTAATATGTTGATCATATCTACTATATGATTCACACTCGACCTTTCGGTCTCAGTGTTCCGAGGCCATATCTGCATATTCTAGGCTCATCAAGTTTAACCTGAGTATTCTGCGTGTGCAAAACTGGCTTGCACCCGTTGTAGATGGACGTAGAGCTTATCACACCCAATCATCACGTGGTGTCTGGGCACGACGAACTTTGGAAATGGTGCATACTCAGGGAGAACACTTTTATATTGAAATTTAGTGAGAGATCATCTTATAATGCTACCGTCAATCAAAGCAAGATAAGATGCATAAAAGATAAACATCACATGCAATCAATATAAGTGATATGATATGGCCATCATCATCTTGTGCTTGTGATCTCCATCTCCGAAGCACCGTCATGATCACCATCGTCACCGGCGCGACACCTTGATCACCATCGTAGCATCGTTGTCGTCTCGCCAATCTTATGCTTCCACGACTATCGCTACCGCTTAGTGATAAAGTAAAGCATTACAACGCTATTGCATTGCATACAATAAAGCGACAACCATATGGCTCCTGCCAGTTGCCGATAACTCGGTTACAAAACATGATCATCTCATACAATAAAATTTAGCATCATGTCTTGACCATATCACATCACAACATGCCCTAGAAAAACAAGTTAGACGTCCTCTACTTTGTTGTTGCAAGTTTTACGTGGCTGCTACGGGCTTAGCAAGAACCGTTCTTACCTACGCATCAAAACCACAATGATAGTTTGTCAAGTTGGTGCTGTTTTAACCTTCGCAAGGACCGGGCGTAGCCACACTTGGTTCAACTAAAGTTGGAGAAACTGACACCCGCCAGCCACCTGTGTGCAAAGCACGTCGGTAGAACCAGTCTCGCGTAAGCGTACGCGTAATGTCGGTCCGGGCCGCTTCATCCAACAATATCGCCGAACCGAAGTATGATATGCTGGTAAGCAGTATGACTTATATCGCCCACAACTCACTTGTGTTCTACTCGTGCACAACATCAACACATAAAACCTAGGCTCGGATACCACTGTAGGGGAACGTAGTAATTTCAAAAAATTTCCTACGCACACGCAAGATCATGGTGATGCATAGCAACGAGAGGGGAGAGTGTTGTCCACGTACCCTCGTAGACCGAAAGCGGAAGCGTTAGCACAACACGGTTGATGTAGTCGTACGTCTTCACGATCCGACCGATCCAAGTACCGAACGCACCGCACCTCCGAGTTCAGCACACGTTCAGCTCGATGACGTCCCGCGAACTCCGATCCAGCAGAGCTTCACGGGAGAGTTCCGTCAGCACGACGGCGTGGTGACATTGATGATGTTGCTACCAACGCAGGGCTTCGCCTAAGCACCGCTACGATATGACCGAGGTGGAATATGGTGGAGGGGGGCACCGCACACGGCTGGGAGAGATCAACTGATCAACTTGTGTGTCTAGAGGTGCCCCCTGCCCCTGTATATAAAGGAGCAAGGGGGGGAGGCCGGCCGACCCTCTATGGGCGCGCCAGGAGGAGGAGTCCTCCTCCTAGTAGGAGTAGGACTCCCCTTTCCTACTCGTACTAGGAGGAGGAAAGGAAGGAGGAGAAGGAGAAGGAAGGAGAAGGAGGAAAAGGAGGAAAGGGGGGCCGCCCCCCTAGTCCAATTCGGTTTGGGCTAGGGGGGCCGCGCGCCCTGCCTCCTCTCTTCCACCACTTGGCCCATGAGGCCCATTACTTCTTCCTCGTATTCCCGTAACTCCCCGGTACCCTCGAAAATACCTGAATCACTCAGAACCTTTTCGATGTCCGAATATAGTCATCCAATATATCGATCTTTACGTCTCGACCATTTCGAGACTGCTCGTCATGTCTCCGATCTCATCCGGGACTCCGAACTACCTTCAGTACATCAAATCACATAAACTCATAATACAATCATCACCGAAACTTTAAGCGTGCGGACCCTACGGGTTCGAGAACTATGTAGACATGACCGAGACATGTCTCCGGTCAATAACCAATAGCGGAACCTGGATGCTCATATTGGCTCCCACATATTCTACGAAGATCTTTATCGGTCAGACCGCATAACAACATACGTTGTTCCCTTTGTCATCGGTATGTTACTTGCCCGAGATTCGATCGTCGGTATCTCAATACCTAGTTCAATCTCGTTACCGGCAAGTCTCTTTACTCGTTCCGTAATACATCATCCCGCAACTAACTTATTAGTTGCAATGCTTGCAAGGCTTAAGTGATGTGCATTACCGAGAGGGCCCAGAGATACCTCTCCGATAATCGGAGTGACAAATCCTAATCTTGAAATACGCCAACCCAACAAGTACCTTCGGAGACACCTGTAGAGCACCTTTATAATCACCCAGTTACGTTGTGACGTTTGGTAGCACACAAAGTGTTCCTCCGGTAAACGGGAGTTGCATAATCTCATAGTCATAGGAACATGTATAAGTTATGAAGAAAGCAATAGCAACAAACTAAATGATCAAGTGCTAAGCTAATGGAATGGGTCAAGTCAATCACATCATTCTCCTAATGATGTGATCCTGTTAATCAAATGACAACTCATGTCTATGGTTAGGAAACATAACCATCTTTGATCAACGAGCTAGTCAAGTAGAGGCATACTAGTGACACTCTGTTTGTCTATGTATTCACACATGTATTATGTTTCCGGTTAATACAATTCTAGCATGAATAATAAACATTTATCATGATATAAGGAAATAAATAATAACTTTATTATTGCCTCTAGGGCATATTTCCTTCATTCACCACCTCTATTGGTGCCTCTCCGATGATGCATGAGTAGTTCTTTGTAGACCTTCGGGTCCGTAGTTAGTAGCTAGATGGTTTCATCTCTCTCTCTCTCTCTTGATTGTCAATACAATGGTCTCTTGGAGATCCATATGATGTAACTCTTTTTGCGGTGTGTTTATTGGGATCTGATGAACTTTGAGTTTATGATCAGTCATATCTTTTTATATCCATGAAAGTTATTTGAGTTTCTTTGATCTCTTATATGCATGATCTCTTATAGCGTTGTATTTCTTCTCCGATATTTGTTTTTTGCCAACTTGATCTATTTATCTTGCAATGGGAAGAGATGCCTGGTAGTGGGTTCGATCTTACGGTGCTTGATCCCAGTGACAGAAAGGGAACCGACACGTATGTATCGTTGCTACTAAGGATAAAAAGATGGGATCTATATCAACGCAATAGATAAACGGATCTTGTCTACATCATGTAATCGTTCTTATTGCATTACTCCGTTTTCCCATGAACTTAATACACTAGATGCATGCTGGATAGCGGTCGATGTGTGGAGTAATAGTAGTAGATGCAGGCAGGAGTCGGTCTAGTAATCTTGGACGTGATGCCTATGTAATGATCATTGTCTGGATATCATCATAATTATTTCAGGTTCTATCAATTGCCCAATAGTAATTTTTTAACCCACCGTTTGCTATCTTTCTCGAGAGAAGCCACTAGTGAAACCTACGGCCCCTGGGTCTTCTTCCTCATATATTTGCTTGCGATCTACTTTTCCTTTGCATTTTTATTCAGATCTATTAAACCAAAAATACAAAAATACTTTGCTGCACTTTATTTTATTTGCGATCTATTATTTCAATCTACTACAAATTTCTGGCATCATTACCCGAAAGGGATTGACAACCCCTTTAACACGTCGGGTTGCGAGGTGTTGTTATTTGTGTGCAGGTGCTGTTTATGTTGTGTTGCTTGGTTCTCCTACTGGTTTGATAACCTTGGTTTCTTCATTGAGGGAAATACCTACCTCGCTGTGCTGCAGCATCCCTTCCTCTTTGGGGAAATACCGACGTAGTCCTAGCAGACATGAGCTTTTCTAGCGCTATAGTCAGAGAGCAATCAAAATGAATTTCCGACGTTGTTGCCGGGGAGGATGTTCTTCATAACCAGGTTCCTAATCACAAATCTCATCTCCGTGCAATTTACATTATTTGCCATTTGCCTCTCGTTTTCCTCTCCCCCACTTCACAAAAATTTGCCGTTTTATTCGCCTCTTTTTTTCGTTCATTGTTTTCTGGTCAGATCTATCTTTTTGTTTGCAATCTTGTTTTCTACCTTTGCTTGTGTTGCCATGTGCCTTCTATATGCTTGCATCCTCGCTTGCTAAAAATCTATTCTTATGGATCCCCATCCACTTTCTAATATTTTTAAAAGATCCAATCATGATGAACCAATTGCTAGTGAATTGAGTGCACTAGATTATCTTTATGAAGTTTTGCTTGAGAATCATGAATCTGAAAATTATGATGAAGAAATTCATGAAGTGATTCATGATAGCTCCTTGAATGAAAAACATGATTGCAATAATTTTTCTATAAATTCTATTAATGTCAATTGTGCTAATAATATGCAAAACCCCAAGCTTGGGGATGCTTTTTTTGTCATGTCCTCTACTTATTGCAATGATCATGATTGGGGTGATAATGTTTCTTATGATCTTGAAAATTTATTTAAGCCTCATGATGAATATGTTTGCGATAATATTGGAAGTGGGTTTGGAAGAGTGTCAACTTTAGCTAAAAATAATCCCATATATTTGGAGAGTGTTCAATCTTATGATTTTTTTTGATGAAAGTGGGTTTGGAGAGGTCATGACTTTATTTGATGATAATCCCACTATTTTGGAAGAGTGTCAACTTTGCATGCATGTGGAACATAAAGAGAAAACTTTATATGATAGTTATATTATTGAATTTGATTATGTTCCTACATATAATTATTATGAGAGAGAAAAATATGGTTGTAGAAATTTTCATGATATTAAATTTCCTCTCGTTGTGTTGAGATTGTCAATGTTTTATTTCTCTCCTTTGCATATGCTAGATGTTTCTTGTCTTGATAATTTGTTTTCCTATAAAATTCCTATGCATAAGAAGTATGTTAGACTTAAATGTGTTTGTCACATGTTTCATGATGCTCTCTTTGTGTTTCGATTATTATCTGTTGTGTGAGCATCGTTGAAATATTATGCCTAGCTAAGGGCGTAAAACTATAGCACTTGTTGGGAGGCAACCCAAGGAATAAATTTTATTTTTGCTTTTTGCTCCCTGTTTTTGCGTGTTAACACAATTATAACTTTTTATGTTTTAATTAGTGTTTGTGCCAAGTAAAGCCTTTAGGATCTTCTTGGGTGATAGTTGTTTGATCTTGCTGAAAAAATAGAAACTTTTACGCTCACGAAATTAAATTTATTTTTTTACCAGAGAGCGAGAAAATACCCATTCCAGTTGTAGTAGATCAATATACAAATTTCCCAGGTCATCCTAATTTTGCAGAATTTTTGGAGTTACAGAAGTATTCGAAATAGTCAGATTGCTACGGACTGTTCTATTTTGACACATTCTGTCTTCTTTGTGTTGTGTGCTTATTTTGATGGCTCTATGGTTTTCTTTGATGAGTTTTTGCCATAAAAAAGTTGAAATACAGTAGATATAATACCAAAACAAAATATGAATTGGTTTGATACAGTACTTATAGTAGTGATTTATTATTCTTATACTAACAGATCTCATGAAGGTTTTGTTGAGTTTTGTGTGATTGAAGTTTTCAAGTTTTGGGTCATCTTACGATGGATGAAGGAAGGATGGAAGAGCCTAATCTTGGGGATGCCCCAGCATCCCAAGATATTATCCAAAAATGAGCAACCAACTAAGCTTGGGGATGCCCTCGAGTGGCATCCCCGCTTCCTTCCAACGATCTTCGGTATTAAATACTCGAAACTATATTTTTATTCGTCACATGATATGTGTTTTGCTTGGAGCGTCTTGTATGATATGAGTCTTTGCTTGTTTTATTTTGTGTTTTAAGTCATCAATCCTTGCTAGACACACCTATTTGATTGAGCCAAAATTATGGCATGACTTGATAAAATGGCTCTGTATGCTTCACTTAAATCTTTTATGAGCTAGGACTTGCTCTAGTGCTTCACTTATATCTTTTTGAGCATGGTGTGCTTAGTATTTTTGAAGAAATTCTTTCTTGCTTCACTTAAATTATTTTGAGAGAAAGAAAAATTTATTATGCTCATGATCTTCACTTATATTTGTTTGAGCTTTTCAAAAGCAACACATGAAAATTAGTCCCAAAGTGACAGATATCCAAGAAGGATAAAGAAAAAAATGACATGAAGATCATTGGACAAAATAAACTTGATTCTTAGTAATAGTTTTGAAACATGATGATGTGATATATGAGTCATCTTAATGAGTAATTATGCTTTAGTAAGAAGATCGGTGTTAAGGTTTGTGATTCCCGAAGCATGCATGTATAGTCTCTCGTTATGCTATGATGTTGGAGCATGATTTATTTTTGATTGTCTTCCTTATGAGTGGCAGTTGGGGATGAGCGATGGTCTTTCCCTACCAATCTATCCTCCTAGGGGCATGCATAGTAGTATTTGCTTCGAGGGCTAATAAACTTTTGCAATAAGTAGATGAGTTCTTTAATTATGACTAATGTGAGTCCATGGATTATACACACTCTTACCTTTTCGCAATTTGCTAGCCTCTACGGTAATGTGCATTTCCCTTTCTCACATTGAGACGTGGTGCAAACTTCGCAGGTGCATCCAAACCCCGTGATATGAACGCTCTCTCACACATAAGCCTTATTATATTTTCCTCAAAATGGCCACCATACCTACCTATTATGGCTTTTCCATGGCCATTCAGAGATATATTGCCATGCAACTTCCACCGCTTCCGTTTGATGACTTGAGCATTCACTGTCATATTGCTTTGCATGATCATATAGCTGACATAGTAGTTGTGGCTCAGCCAACGTTCATCATTTTTCATACATGTTACGTTAGATCATTGCACATCCTGGTACATGCCAGAGGCATTCATATAGAGTCATACTTTGTCATAGGTATCGAGTTGTAAGTTTTATTTCTTTTGAGTTATAAGTAAATAGAAGTGTGATGATCATCATTATTCATTTTTAGAGAAGTGTCTGTCGGTGTCCTGGGAACAGGGGTCCCCAGACTTGCCTGCCCGCGGCCCACGGCGTGGCTGAGCCTGCAGGCCGTATGACCCATCTTCACCAACAAAGCATCCAAGACCCTCGCGAGGGTCCAAGCCTCACGAGGCGGACGACGCAAGACCTCCTCGGGAGTAGCATAGATGGGCAGGCTCATGAGGAGTGGAGATATCAAGGCGGGGCAAACCTCACGAGACCCTCGTGACATGAGCCATGACGCACGACACCAGGCGGGTGCCAGCGTGCGCAGCGTCCTTGTTTCCTCTTTGGTGCTAAGGAGGCCAGCGCAGGCGAAGAGTACCGAGGCATCAGGCAAAGGTTGCTATATTGGTGCAACAATACCAAGACCAGGAGGACGGCAAGACGGAGGTCATTGTGGAGCCTAAGACGGCGTCACCACCAGAGCCTTTGGCAGGCGAAGACCACTTTTGTCAGGGTAGCTTGTACTAGCAGCCCCCCTTCGAATTAGCCCACCATTGTTGGCTCCCTTCCCGCTCGATATTTGGGAAGAGGACCAGGGCCAATATAAATAGGACTAGCCACCACCTTAGTAGACGACGGATGATTAAGGGACGTATCATTGAGGGACGGATGATTGAGGGACGGATCATTCGAGACGGATCATTGAGGGATGGATCATTGAGGGGACGGATCATTGAGGGGACGGATCATGGAGGGACGGATCATTCAGACCACCCACACACACAAGCTCACCGAGCTTAAAGAACACCTCAACCTCAGGAGGCTGTTCTTTGCTTGTACTGCTCATCATCAGCCCTAGAGGCAATCCACCACCACCACACTGGAGTAGGGTATTGCACCACAATGGTGGCCCGAACCAGTATAAATTTTGTGTCTTTCTGTGTTGCAAGTTCATCGAGTTCGTCCGCGAGATCTTAATGAGCTAGGGCGTAGATTGGTAGGAAGGAAAGACTTCGCGCGCACCCCAGTGTTCGAACCTTAAGGGTTTGCCGGAACCCCACATCCGACATTTGGCGCACCAGGTAGGGGTGCGCCATAGCCTCCCTTCCATTAGTTCGTCGCTCCGTGGCTCCATCATCTCCATGGCGGACGCTCACCGTGCTCGAGCTGAGCATCGGGCTGCCCTCACCGCCCGCGTCGCTCAGACGGCTCCCGTCGGTGGGCCGCATTGCCGTTCTCCGTCCCTCGCTGCCAACGCTGCCACCGGCCCGACGGGGAATGAGCAGCAGGCGTCCTCGCTGCATCCTTCGGTGCGGCAGGACAGCCGCACCGCCACTCCATCGCTGACTGCTGCCGGTTCTTCGTCTCACATGCACCGCACTCCCATAGAGGCATGGGCCGCGCTCCTTGCAGCGAACGAGCTCCTGCGCTACCACCCCATCGACGACCTCTACGGCGAGTGGCTCGAACGCGTCGCCGAGCTCGTCCGCGCCGCGGGGGGCTCTCCGGTGCCGTCCCACTCTCTGCCTCCCCCTCAACCAGCCGTGGGCGACGGGGCTCATGGCGCGCCTCCACCACCTCAGCCCCAAGACGTTGCCTTGGCACCGAGGCGCGCGGCTCCGCGACGTGATCCACCGCGCCCAGCGCCCAAGCGCGAAGAGAGAAGCTGCCAAGAAATTCCACGGCCGCGAGAAGCTGCACCTGCGCTCCCCGTGCCACCTCGTCAAGACCGCGTACCACCCGCAGCGGCGCAGCGCGCACCTCGTCAAGACCAAGCTCCACCTCCGAAGCGGGCCCCGGCAACCATGGCTGGCTGCCGCGCCTTCACTCCCAAGCTGCGTAGCGTCGCCTGGCCGGGCAAGTTCAAGCCGGATCTACCTCCTTGCTACGATGGTACCTCCGACCCCGCAGAGTTCCTGCAGCTCGATGAGCTGAGCATCGAAGCGGCCAACGGCGACGAAAAGGTCATGGCGAACTGGTTTTCCATGGCTCTCAAGGATGGAGCTCGCTCCTGGCTCCTGAACCTGCAGCACAGCTCGATCTCCTCCTCGGACGAGATGCGCGACCGCTTCGTCGCCAACTTCCAGGGCACTCGCGACCGCCCACCGACCGCGGGTGACCTACGCCGCATCAGGCACCAGCCAGGAGAGACCCTCCAGAAGTACATCCAGCGCTTCAACAACACCCGCCTCAAGATCCCCAAGGTCACGGACGAGGCCATCATCTCCGTGTTCTCCGACCGCGTCCATGACGTCAAGATGAAGGAAGAGCTCGCCATCCACGAGGAGCTTTGCACATCTCAGGAGCTGTTCAACCTGGCGACCAGATGCGCAAGAGCTGAGGAGGGGCGCCTCTCTCTCCTTGAGCAGCCAGCCGTGGGCGCGGAGGAGAAGAAGGCCAAGGCCAAGGACATGAAGCGCAAGGAGGTAGCTGTGCTTGCAGCAGAGCCCGACATCAAGCGGGGCAGAGATCAGCCTGAGTCATCCGAGAACGGCCGACCATTCTGCGCCTTCCACAACCTGAACACCCAGAACACCATCGACTATGAAGAGCTCAGAGCCATACGCGAGGGACGCTACAGTCAACGCCCCGAGCGCAACGACCGAGGCTACGACCGCAGAGGAGGACGTGGAGGCGGACGCTGGGACGACCGTGGCCCGCGCCAGGAGTGGCGCGACCGGCCTCGTGAGGACCGCTGGCAGGACTAGCCTCGTGAGGGCGCCTGGAGGGACCCGCCTCTTGAGGATCGCCCCCAAGGCAACGCCGGTCTTCCCTGCTGCCGCCACCAAGAATGAACGACGACCACCACCAGGACGAGGGGGCTGGGGGCTTTCAGGAGCCGCGTGTGATCGCCTGCATCTTGGGTGGCGCCCATGCCCCAGCCTCTCAGCGCATCTTCAAGCAGTTTGCTCACGAGGTGAACGTGGCGCTCCCCAAGCTCGAGGCCACGCGCCCGCTCAGGTGGTCCCAATGCGCCATCACCTTCAGCTCGGCGGATCAGCTCAAGTGCGCGAACACCGCTGGCACCCTCCCTATGCTGTGTTTGTTGGGGAACGTAGCAGAAATTCAAAATTTTCCTACGTGTCACCAAGATCTATCTATGGAGAAACCAGCTACGAGTAGAAGGAGAGTGCATCTACATACCCTTGTAGATCGCTAAGCGGAAGCGTTCAAGTGAACGGGGTTGATGAAGTCGTACTCGTCGTGATTCAAATCACCGATGATCAAGTGCCGAACGCACGGCACCTCCGCGTTCAACACACGTACAGCCCGGTGACGTATCCCACGCCTTGATCCAGCAAGGAGAGAGGGAGAGGTTGAGGAAGACTCCATCCAGCAGCAGCACAACGGCGTGGTGGTGGTGGAGGAGCATGGCAATCCTACAGGGCTTCGCCAAGCACCACGGGAGAGGAGGACGACTTGGGAGAGGGGGAGGGCTGCGCCAGAACTTTGTCTATAGCTCCCATGCGCCTCCCCACTATATATAGGGGTGGAGGGGCTGGTTTCTTGCCCTCCAAGTCCATTGGGGCGTTGGCCAAGGTGGGAGGAAAGAAATCTCATTATTTCCTTCCCCACCGATTGTTATCCCCCCTTTTCAGGGATCTTGATCTTATCCCTTCGGGATATGATCTTATTCCTTCTAAGGGGGATCTTGGTGCGCCTTGACCAGGGGTGTGGGGCCTTGCCCCCACTACCCACGTCCATGTGGGTCCCCCCATGTAGGTGGGCCCCACTCCGGAACCTTCTAGAACCTTCCCAGTACAATACCGAAAAATCCCGAACATTTTCCGGTGGCCAAAATAGGACTTCCCATATATAAATCTTTACCTCCGGACCATTCCGGAACTCCTCGTGACGTCCGGGATCTCATCCGGGACTCCGAACAACATTCGGTAACCACATACAAACTTCCTTTATAACCCTAGCGTCATCGAACCTTAAGTGTGTAGACCCTACGGGTTCGGGAGACATGCAGACATGACCGAGACGTTCTCCGGTCAATAACCAACTGCGGGATCTGGATACCCATGATGGCTCCCACATGTTCCACGATGATCTCATCGGATGAACCACGATGTCAAGGACTTAATCAATCCCGTATTCAATTCCCTTTGTCTATCGGTATGTTACTTGCCCGAGATTCGATCGTCGGTATCCAATACCTTGTTCAATCTCGTTACCGGCAAGTCACTTTACTCGTTCCGTAACACATCATCCCGTGATCAACTCCTTGGTCACATTGCGCATATGATGATGTCCTACCGAGTGGGCCCAGAGATACCTCTCCGTTTACACGGAGTGACAAATCCCAGTCTCGATCCGCATAAAACAATAGATACTTTCGGAGATACCTGTAGTGCACCTTTATAGTCACCCAGTTACGTTGTGACGTTTGATACACCCAAAGCACTCCTACGGTATCCAGGAGTTACACGCTCTCATGGTCGAAGGAAGAGATACTTGACATTGGCAAAGCTCTAGCAAATGAACTACACGATCTTTTGTGCTAGTCTTAGGATTGGGTCTTGTCCATCACATCATTCTCCTAATGATGTGATCCCGTTATCAACGACATCCAATGTCCATAGCCAGGAAACCATGACTATCTGTTGATCACAACGAGCTAGTCAACTAGAGGCTCACTAGGGACATATTGTGGTCTATGTATTCACACGTGTATTACGATTTCTGGATAATACAGTTATAGCATGAATAAAAGACAATTATCATGAACAAGGAAATATAATAATAATACTTTTATTATTGCCTCTAGGGCATATTTCCAACAGTGTTCCCCAGTCATCAGCAATGTGCAGGTCACCAAGACCCTCATCGACGGCGGCGCAGGGCTCAACGTCCTATCCGTCGACACGTTTGACAACCTCCAAGTGCCATATGAGCAGCTCCAGCCCACCAAGCCTTTCTCAGGAGTGACCAACGGCTCCACCATGCCGATAGGGAAGGTCCGCCTGCCTGTCACCTTCGGGGAGCACAAGAACTACCGCACCGAGCTCATCGACTTCGACGCCGCGCACATCCGCCTAACGTACAATGCCATCCTCGGGTATCCAGCCCTGGCCAAGTTCATGGCAGTCACTCATCATGGCTACTACGTTCTCAAGATTCCAGGAAGCGGAGGAATCATCACGGTCCCGTGTGAAGAGAGAGACGCGGTGTGCTCCCTTGAGCGCGCCTTTCAAGCCGCAGCAATCGACGACCCAAACAGCAGAAATGAAGGCCCTCTGGAGACCATCCCCAAGAAGAAGCAGCCGCGCCGCGCAGGACCTCAGGAGGACGGCGTCGCGGCAGAAGCCACGTCAGGACCAGCGCCCGCTCCAGGGGCACCTCCCTCTATCACATAGGAAGGCGTGCCCGGCGCCCTCCTTAGGCAGGGCTCGAGGGCTCTCTTCTGGAGGGCCTCAGACCTTGCCAACCTCACGAGGGAGGCGCTTGGGCACCACTTGGAGGTGTGCTTCATGGTACGCGACCCTCTGGAGAGCACAGGGCAAGGAGTGCCCACCACCCACGAGTTCATCACCAAGACCACCCAGGAACTACAAGAAGCAAGAGTCATGCGCGGCGACGGCCTCCCACAAGGCCCAACTCCACATCCTGGCGAGGATGCTGGGCTGCACGTCTGCATCGATGTCCCAGGGCTCAACCGAGCCGCATCTCAGGAGCGTTTCTGGCCTTCACGCGTGGGCCGCTGCGAGGGCCCGCCACACAACTACGTTCATATGCCCTTTGGCTTGCCGAGCGTGGCGTCGGCCTATCAGCGCAACATGCGACGTTTCCTGGCGGCTCAGGAAGCCAGGTACCACGCCGTTCTGGAGGAGATGGAGACGGTCTTCAGGGAACCTCCCGAACCCTCGGAGCCTCCCGAGGCTCAGGGTTCTGGAGGCTCATGAGGAGTCATTTCTTCAACACACGCTTTCAGCTGCACCAACTCTGCTTCGTCTACAGAACCAAATGACATCTTCCAAGCTCGTTTAGCTGGGACCGCCCCTCGGGCTGCATTCTTCCCAGGCCGCGTGGGTCCGTCCCTACGGCATTTATCCCTTTTGCTTATGTCTTCAGCTTACCTTGTTGGGGGTGCCCCTCGGGCTGCATCATCCCCAAGCCGCTCGGGCCGGACCCGGTGGCATGTACCTTCCTGCATTTATCCAAGTTGATCTGCTCTCCATGCTTAACCTGCCAACTACTGTCACCTGCTCGATTGCTGCCCACCACGGGTCTGTTCATCCTATGCAATTCGCTTGGACGTTAAAAGGGGGGCTCCTGAGCATCGCGACTCAGGAGCTCTTACTGGCTCTCCAGCCCTCACCCCTGGCCTTGACCACGGCATCGCGACCTGGCATACCAGCGGTGGCCGAGCTCGCTCGAGGGCCATAACCTGAGGACATAGAGTGCTTGCATCTAACCGCCTTGCAGGGACATACAGTCACCAAGACTCAAGACCAGGCACAACCCGCCTTGAGGTAGGGCCTTGTGAGTCCCGCGCTGGCTCACGAGTGCCCAGATACACCTCGCAGCCCTGTCGTGCAAGCCACGTGCCGGGGCGGGGCTGTACACGCCCCGGGGGCTCCTCCCGGAGGGGCCCCCATCCCACGCCCAAGTGGAAGCACCATGCTCTGCGCTAGCTGACGACACTGCCGAGGAGCGGCTATGCCCGTGCACAAGCGGAAGCACTATGCTCCGCGCTGGTGATAAACAACTGAGGGCTGCCCCACGGTCGTACCAACCTCAGGGAGCCCAGAGCTCAGCGCCCAGCCTCGCCACAATGCCTCCCCTCGGGAGAGCCACACGAGGGGGCTGGGCACGGGGGCTGCGCTCGAGTCATGCCCAAGCGCACGCCACCCAACCAGGTCCCCCGGACCTGGGCGTCGCGCGCCCCTCCAGAGGCCTCGGCGAGGGCAGGTATGGAAATTGTTTGCACATCAAGGGGGACTCCTGAGCATCGCGACTCAGGAGCTTAACTGGTCACGTAGCCCCTCACTCCTTGGTCCGTCCTGGTCTCCGGTCGGCCCAATTGCGGTTGAGGTATGCGCGTGGCCGGGCTCTGCCGACGTAGAACATTAATCTATCCTCACAAACTCTCCTATATGCTGTTTGCGTGTCAAGGGGGACTCTTGAGCATCGTGACTCAGGAGCCTAACTGGTCACGTAGCCCCTCACTCCTTGGTCTGTCCTGGTCTTCGGTCGGCCCAATGGCGGTTGAGGTATGCGCGGGGCTGGGATCTGCCGACGCAGAACGCAAAGCAAATAGGAAGGAAATCGCCAAATCTCGAAGCAAATATTACAAGCATATTGTTCTCACAACACCAAATGAAAAGTCTAAACGCCTCCACGAGGCCTGATACATGTCGCAGGAACGAAACGGGAAGAGTAGCCGCAGGTCACCCCTGGATATCGCCATCGCCCGCGGAAGGAGCTCCCTCATGGGCAATGATGTTCTCACCTTCACCACCAGTCGCAGGACCCATAGCGTCGCCAGACAGAGGATCGGAAACAAAACCACGAAACCTCCCCAGCAAGGCCTCCACTTGACCTTGTACAACCACGGCGGCAACTTCGCAGTGATCTTCAGCCACAGGCTCCAGCAGCTCGTCAAGGTGAGCGCTGGGGTTGCGGAGGTGCAGATGGCTGAAGACGCGAGTCAGTGCGGCTAAAGACAGGACGCGAGCTTCTGCCTCCGCCATGGGACCAAGGCCATCAACGACCTCCTCAAGAGCCTTCACCACGAGAGGAAGCAGCTGGGTAGGGCCGTCCTCGTCGGTGTCCAGCGGCCGCTCTAGGCCGTGCTCGTACAGTGTCTTCAGTGCCTTGCAAGACCTCTTCTCGAGATCGGCGAAGGCCACATGGTCTTCGGCCAGGACTCACGCCTTGGCATCAAGATCGGCCTCCCTCGTCCTCATCTTCCGCTCCAACTCCTCCAGCCGGTGGCGCTCGGCATCACGGTTCTTGACAGCTTCCTCCCGGGCCTTCATCCTCTCCTCCTTCACTTGGCGACAGCGTACCTCTTCGGTGTGCTTGTCACGCAGGCTCTGCAACTCGCCCTCCAGCACTTGGCAGCGGTCACGGGCGGCCTTGGCGTCTTTCAACGCCGCCTCACGATCGGCTGTAGCACTGGCGGCTCCTCGCTTCTCCTCCTCAGAAGCTGCAGCAGCCTGGCTCAGCGCTGCGTGAACCGCTAGGTCGGAGTGAAGCCAGCTAGAGGCCAGCTCTAGACGCCCGGCCACCAGGCGCGGGTCCGTGCTTAGGAGATCTGCCTGCAGCCAGGTCATCTCTGAAAGGGCACGCCCCAAGACAGTAGCAGGAGCAGAGGAACCAGGGAGTGGAGGTGCTGCAGAGGGAGGAAGCGGCACTGTCACCAGGGCTCGGGAGACCGCGGGTTCCGGAGCAGCTGGGATCTCGTCAGCCGTCCCAAGCGCCGGCGCCTCCGGAGCCAGCGGGGCCATGGGGGCTGACTCCACGCGGCGATGTTCTTCTTGACCCCGCGAGGACGACCTGGCTGGGGAGATGCAGGCGCTGCTGCCTCCTTTCTCTGCAGAGGGAGGCACGACCGCCGTACCCTCCTTCCTCTTCTTCACCGAAGATGCCGGCCTGATCAACCAAGGGTGAGCGTCAGGAACAAGTACCTACAGGGATAAAGCGAAGCTCGAAACACCTACCGGTCCACCACGAAGTACTCCACCTTTCGCTTGTGAAGCTTGAGGCCTGACAGCATCGGGACCTGAGGGGCAGGCGTTCGGGCTCCGGCGGCGCCAGGCGGTGCGCAGACGGAACCAGATCCAACCCGAGGAGGCGCCGGGGTGGAGGCGGCACCACAGACCACCATCGACGACCTACCCTTTGTCGGGATGAGGGGTTGCTCCCTCTCCCCTTGGTAGGCGTCGGCTTCGGCATCATCAGGAAGGGCGCGGAGAATCTCGGCCTTGCTCAGAGGGGAGGTCTCCCCCACCTCTTCTGGGGTCTTCTCCGAGTCCACCTCCTCCCCCCCTCTCTGCGGGACTCGCCAGAAGACACCTCCACCGGTCTCTGCGCCGTAGGAGCTCCCGAAAACACCGGCGGCACCAGCCCGCGCGCATCAAAAGTCGGCCTGGAGGCGAAAAATTCCTCTCGGTCCCTGTGTTGGAACAGGGGAATGAAGGCGCTAGGCGGGTACTCCAGGTTGTCTCCGACTATGAGACGCAGGACGGTGTCCAATTCGTCGTCAGGCAGGTCCCCCGGCCTCAGGCGGGCCTTGTTTTCCCCTCCTTCAAGCTCCCAGAAGGGGCGCACGCGCCTGGAGTGGGGCAACCCGCAGCGTCAAGAACTCCCTCAGGAGCATCGCTCTCGTTATTTTAGCTGCACTCGCATTGCCCGGCTTCAGGTCAGTCATCATCTGTCCCAGAACCGACGATGCCCGCTCGTCGACAAGCTCCGCCCTGGGCCACTCCTTGCCCTGCCGGGGCACCTCCGTCGGCAACATCAGGCGCGAATGGGCGAGCTTGGCATCCATCGTGACCCATTTGGATTGAATATTGTCGGCCCTCTTCCCGATGCTCGAGATCGACTTGGCCTTGCCGGACGCAACGAAGTTGGCGCATCCGGAGATGTGACCCTCGCTGACACGGAGGAAGAAGAAATGGCGCAGGAGCGCCACCTACGGCATCACGCCCAGGTACGCCTCACAGTAGTAGGCGAAGATGGTCAGGAGGAGGACAGAGTTGGGATGGAGGTGCAACGCTAGCAGCCCGTAGTGGTCGAGGACTTCATAAAAGAAATCAGAGTAGGGAGGAACCAACCCAACATCGACGCTGCTTGATACTTCTCCAACGTATCTATAATTTTTGATTGCTCCATGCTATATTATCTACTGTTTTGGACATCACTGGGCTTTATTATCCACTTTTATATTATTTTTGGGACTAACCTATTAACCGCAGGCCCAGCCCAGAATTGCTATTTTTTTTTGCCTATTTTAGGGTTTCGAAGAAAAGGAATATCAAACAAAGTCCAAACGGAATGAAACCTTCGGGAATGTGATTTTCTCACCGAACATGATCCAGGAGACTTGGACCCTACGTCAAGAAACAAAGGAGGAGGCCACGAGGTAGGGGGGCACCTACCCCCAGGCATGCCCTCCACCCTCGTGGGCCCCCTGTTGCTCCACCGACGTACTCCTTCCTCCTATATATACCTACGTACCCCCAAACGGTCAGATACGGAGCCAAAACCCTAATTCCACCGCCGTAACTTCTTGTATCCACGAGATCCCATCTTGGGGCCTGTTCTGGAGCTCCGTCGGAGGGGGCATCCATCACGGAGGGCTTCTACATCAACACCATAGCCTCTCCGATGAAGTGTGAGTAGTTTACCTCAGACCTTTGGGTCCATAGTTATTAGCTAGATGGCTTCTTCTCTCTTTTTGGATCTCAATACAATGTTCTCCCCCTCTCTTGTGGAGATCTATTCGATGTAATCTTCTTTTTGTGGTGTGTTTGTTGAGACCGATGAATTGTGGGTTTATGATCAAGATTATCTATGATCAAGATTATCTATGAGCAAGGCACGTATTGTATTGTTGCCATCGAGGATAACAAGATGGGGTTTTTATCATATTGCATGAATTTATCCCTCTACATCATGTCATCTTGCTTAAGGCGTTACTCTGTTTCCATGAACTTAATACTCTAGATGCATGCTGGATAGCGGTCGATGAATGGAGTAATAGTAGTAGATGCAGGCAGGAGTCGGTCTACTTGTCTTGGACGTGATGCCTATATACATGATCATACCTAGATATTCTCATAACTATGCTCAAGTCTGTCAATTGCTCAACAGTAATTCGTTCACCCACCGTAAAATACTTATGCTCTTGAGATAAGCCACTAGTGAAACCTATGGCCCCCGGGTCTATCTTCATCATATTAATCTTGCAATACTTAGTTATTTCCTTTGCTTTTTTACTTTGCTTTTATTTTACTTTGCATCTTTATCATAAAAATACCAAAAATATTATCTTATCATATCTATCAGATCTCACTCTCATAAGTGACCGTGAAGGGATTGACAACCCCTTATCGCGTTGGTTGCGAGGAGTTATTTGTTTTGTGCGGGTACTAGGGACTTGCGTGCAGCCTCCTATTGGATTGATCCCTTGGTTCTCAAAAACTGAGGGAAATACTTACGCTACTTTGCCGCATCATCCTTTCCTCTTCGGGGAAATCCAACGCAATGCTAAGGAGGTAGCAAGAAGAATTTCTGGCGCCGTTGCCGGGGAGGTTCGCGCAAGTCAAGATTTGTCTCCCGACAACGAGCCATTTCTGGCGCCGTTGCCGAGGAGTCTACGCAAAAGTCAACATACAAAGTACCCATCACAACCCTTATCTCCCGCATTACATTATTTGCCATTTGCCTCTCGTTTTCCTCTCCCCCACTTCACCCTTGCCGTTTTATTCGCCCTCTCTCTCTCTATCCTCCCTCTCTTTCTCTATTTGCCTCTTTTTGCCCGTTTGCTTTTTGTTTGCTTGTGTGTTGGATTGCCTGCTTGTCTCGATGGCTCTTCCCCGATTTGGTGATCTTCACCTTAGAAGGTTAGAAGAAATCGGAAACAACGTTAGGAGTTTTATGGTCTTGCAATTTGAGCATAATAGTTTCATTAGAAACGAGCTTAAGGAACAAAAAAGGTTTATGAGTTCTATGAATAAACAGCTCGATGATATGTCTAAAGAATTTGATGGTTTAAGATCCCAAATTGCTCGTCTTGAGAAATTGACTGCTGAAATTCCGGATAAGCAGGCTACCTTAGTTAATAGGATGGCCGCAAAACCGGATTTTTATGAAAATAAAGATGAAGATCTAAAAGTTATTGATGTGACCCCTATTAAATCTTTGTTTTGCAATATGAATCTTGATAATAATGGGACTGAATATGATCCACCTTTACTTAGAAGGCGTTCCAAGAATTCGGAGTTTTTAGATCTTGATGCTAAATTTGATGAAAGTGGGATTGAAGAAATTAAAACCCTAGATGTTGCTAAACACACTATTTTGGATTTCAAGGAATTTAATTATGAAAATTGCTCTTTGATTGATTGTATATCCTTGTTGCAATTCGTGCTAAATTCTCCTCATGCTTATAGTCAAAATAAAGCGTTTACTAAACATATCGTTGATGCTTTGATGCAATCTTATGAAGAAAAACTTGAGTTGGAAGTTTCTATCCCTAGAAAACTTTATGATGAGTGGGAACCTACAATTAAAATTAAGATTAAAGATCATGAGTTCTATGCTTTATGTGATTTGGGTGCTAGTGTTTCCATGATTCCAAAGACTTTGTGTGATTTGTTAGGTTTCCGTGATTTTGATGATTGCTCTTTAAACTTGCACCTTGCGGATTCCACTATTAAGAAACCAATGGGAAGAATTAATGATGTTCTTATTGCTGCAAATAGGAATTATGTTCCCGTAGATTTTATCGTTCTTGACATAGATTGCAATCCTTCATGTCTTATTATTCTTGGTAGACCTTTCCTTAGAATGATTGGTGCAATTATTGATATGAAGGAAGGAAATATTAGATTCCAATTTCCGTTAAGTAAAGGCATGGAACACTTTCCTAGAAAGAAAATTAAATTACCTTATGAATCTATTATGAGAGCCACTCATGGATTGCCTACCAAAGATGGCAATACCTAGATCTATCCTTGCTTTTTATGCCTAGCTAGGGGCGTTAAACGATAGCGCTTGTTGGGAGGCAACCCAATTTTATTTTTATTCCTTGATTTTTGCTCCTGTTTAGTAATAAATAATTTACCTAGCCTCTGTTTTGGTTGTGTTTTTTGTGTTTAATTAGTGTTTGTGCCAAGTAGAACCATTGGGAAGACTTGGGGAAAGTTTTGATATCTTGCTGTAAAAAACAGAAGCTTTAGCGCCCACGAGAACTGATGCCATTTTTATTTGGAAAATGATATTTAGTTAATTCTGTTTTAATATGATTAGTAGATAAATTCCTCACGTCCAGAAATTTATTTTAGAATTTTTGGGGTTCCAGATATTGCGCTAGCTACAGATTACTACAGACTGTTCTGTTTTTGACAGATTCTGTTTTTCGTGTGTTGTTTGCTTATTTTGATGAATCTATGGCTAGTAAAATAATTTATAAACCATAGAGAAGTTGGAATACAGTAGGTTTAACACCAATATAAATAAAGAATGAGTTCATTACAGTACCTTGAAGTGGTCTTTTGTTTTCTTTCGCTAACGGAGCTCACGAGATTTTCTACTTTAAGTTTTGTGTTGTGAAGATTTCAAGTTTTGGGTAAAGATTTGATGGATTATGGAACAAGGAGTTTCAAGAGCCTAAGCTTGGGGATGCCCATGGCACCCCCAATATAATCTAAGGACACCTAAAAGCCAAAGCTTGGGGATGCCCCGAAAGGCATCCCCTCTTTCGTCTACTTCTATCGGTAACTTTACTTGGAGCTATATTTTTATTCACCACATGATATGTGTTTTATTGGAGCGTCTTGTATGATTTGAGTCTTTATTTTCTAGTTTACCACAATCATCCTTGCTGTACACACCTTTTGAGAGAGCCATACATGATTTGGAATTGGTTAGAATACTCTATGTGCTTCGCTTATATCATTTGAGTTATATAGTTTTGCTCTAGTACTTCACTTATATCTTTTAGAGCACGGTGGTGGATTTGTTTTATAGAAACTATTGATCTCTCATGATTCACTTAGATTATTTTGAGAGTCTTAAATAGCATGGTAATTTGCTTAAATAATCCTAATATGCTAGGTATACAAGATTATTAATAAAATTCTCTTATGAGTGTGTTGAATGCTAAGAGAAGTTTGATACTTGATAATTGCTTTGAGATATGAAGATGGTGATATTAAAGTTGTGCTAGTTGAGTAGTTGTGAATTTGAGAAATACTTGTGTTAAAGTTTGTGATTCCCGTAGCATGCACGTATGGTGAACCATTATGTGATGAAGTCGGAGCATGATTTATTTATTGATTGTCTTCCTTATGAGTGGCGGTCGGGGACGAGCGATGGTCTTTTCCTACCAATCTATCCCCCTAGGAGCATGCGTGTAATACTTTGCTTTGATAACTTGTAGATTTTTGCAATAATTATATGAGTTCTTTATGACTAATGTTGAGTCCATGGATTACACACAATTTTCTTCCTTCCACCATTGCTTGCCTCTCTAATACCGCGCACCTTTCGCCGGTATCATACACCCACCATATACCTTCCTCAAAACAGCCACCATACCTACCTATTAGTGCATTTCCATAGCCATTCCGAGATATATTTCCATGCAACTTTCCACCATTCCGTTTATTATGACACACTCCATCATTGTCATATTGCTTAGCATGATCATGCAGTTGACATCGTATTTGTGGCAAAGCCACCGTTCATAATTCTTTCATACATGTCACTCATGAGTCATTGCATATCCCGGTACACCACCGGAGGCATTCATATAGAGTCATATTTTGTTCTTTGTATCGAGTTGTAAGAAAATAAAAGTGTGATGATCATCATTATTAGAGCATTGTCCCAAGTGAGGAAAGGATGATGGAGACTATGATTCCCCCACAAGTCGGGATGAGACTCCGGATGAAAAATAAAAAAGAAAAGAAATAAAAGAGGCCATAAAAAAAGAGAAAAGGCCCAAATAAAAAAAGGAGAGAAAAAGAGAGAAGGGACAATGCTACTATCCTTTTACCACACTTGTGCTTCAAAGTAGCACCATGGTATTCATGATAGAGAGTCTCTCATTTCGTCACTTTCATATACTAGTGGGTATTTTTCATTATAGAACTTGGCTTGTATATTCCAATGATGGGCTTCCTCAAATTGCCCTAGGTATTCTTGAGCAAGCAAGTTGGATGCACACCCACTTAGTTTTCTTTTGAGCTTTCATATACTTATAGCTCTAGTGCATCCGTTGCATGGCAATCCCTACTCACTCACATTGATATCTATTGATGGGCATCTCCATAGCCCGTTGATGCGCCTAGTTGATGTGAGACTATCTTCTCCCTTTTTGTCTTCTCCACAACCACCATTCTATTCCACCTATAGTGCTATATCCATGGCTCATGCTCATGTATTGCGTGAAGATTGAAAAAGTTTGAGAATGTCAAAAGTATGAAACAATTGCTTGGCTTGTCATCGGGGTTGTGCATGATTTAAATACTTTGTGTGGTGAAGATAGAGCATAGCCAGACTATATGATTTTGTAGGGATAACTTTCTTTGGCCATGTTATTTTGAGAAGACATGATTGCTTTGTTAGTATGCTTGAAGTATTATTATTTTTATGTCAGTATTAAACTTTTATCTTGAATCTTTCGGATCTTAATATTCATACCACAATTAATAAGAATTACATTTAAATTATGCCAAGTAGCATTCCACATCAAAAATTCTGTTTTTATCATTTACCAACTCGAGGACGAGCAGGAATTAAGCTTGGGGATGCTTGATACGTCTCCAACGTATCTATAATTTTTAATTGCTCCATGCTATATTATCTACTGTTTTGGACATTATTGGGCTTTATTATCCACTTTTATATTATTTTTGGGACTAACCTATTAACCGGAGGCCCAGCCCAGAATTGTTGTTTTTTTTGCCTATTTTAGGGTTTCGAAGAAAAGGAATATCAAAAGGAGTCCAAACGGAATGAAACCTTCAGGAACGTGATTTTCTCACCGAACATGATCCTGGAGACTTGGACCCTATGTCAAGAAACAAAGGAGGAGGCCACGAGGTAGGGGGGCACGCCTACCCCCCAGGCGCGCCCTCCACCCTCGTGGCCCCCCTGTTGCTCCACCGACGTACTCCTTCCTCCTATATATACCTATGTACCCCAAACAATCAGATACGGAGCCAAAACCCTAATTCCACCGACGTAACTTCCTGTATCCACGAGATCCCATCTTGGGGCCTGTTCCGGAGCTCCGCCAGAGGGGGCATCCATCACGGAGGGCTTCTACATCAACACCATAGCCTCTTCGATGAAGTGTGAGTAGTTTACCTCAGACCTTCGGGTCCATAGTTATTAGCTAGATGGCTTCTTCTCTCTTTTTGGATCTCAATACAATGTTCTCCCCCTCTCTTGTGGAGATCTATTCGATGTAATCTTCTTTTTGCGGTGTGTTTGTTGAGATCGATGAATTGTGGGTTTATGATCAAGATTATCTATGAACAATATTTGAATCTTCTCTGAATTCTTTTATGTATGATTGGTTATCTTTGCAAGTCTCTTCGAATTATCAGTTTGGTTTGGCCTACTAGATTGATCTTTCTTGCAATGGGAGAAGTGCTTAGCTTTGGGTTCAATCTTGCGGTGTCCTTTCCTAGTGACAGTAGGGGCAGCAAGGCACGTATTGTATTGTTTCCATCGAGGATAACAAGATGGTTTTTTATCATATTGCATGAATTTATCCCTCTACATTATGTCATCTTGCTTAAGGCGTTACTCTCTTTTCATGAACTCAATACTCTAGATGCATGCTGGATAGCGGTCGATGAGTGGAGTAATAGTAGTAGATGCAGGCAGGAGTCGGTCTACTTGTCTCGGACGTGATGCCTATATACATGATCATACCTAGATATTCTCATAACTATGCTCTATTCTGTCAATTGCTCAACAGTAATTCGTTCACCCACCGTAAAATACTTATGCTCTTGAGAGAAGCCCGTAGTGAAACCTATGGCCCCCGGGTCTATCTTCATCATATTAATCTTCCAATACTTAGTTATTTCCTTTTTTACTTTGCTTTTATTTTACTTTGCATCTTTATCATAAAAATACCCAAAATATTTTCTTATCATATCTATCAGATCTCACTCTCGTAAGTGACCGTGAAGGGATTGACAATCCCTTATCGTGTTGGTTGCGAGGAGTTATTTGTTTTGTGCAGGTACTAGGGACTTGAGTGCAGCCTCCTACTGGATTGATACCTTGGTTCTCAAAAACTAAGGGAAATACTTACGCTACTTTGCCGCATCATCCTTTCCTCTTCGGGGAAATCCAACACAGTGCTCAAGAGGTAGCAAGAAGAATTTCTGGCGCCGTTGCTGGGGAGGTTCGCGCAAGTCAAGATTTGCCTCCCGACAACAAGCCATTTCTGGCGCCGTTGCCGGGGAGTCTACGCAAAAGTCAACATACCAAGTACCCATCACAACCCTTATCTCCCGCATTACATTATTTGCCATTTGCCTCTCATTTTCCTCTCCCCCACTTGACCCTTGCCGTTTTATTCGCCCTCTCTCTCTATACTCCCTTTATTTTTCTATTTGCCTCTTTTTGGCCGTTTGCTTTTTGTTTGCTTGTGTGTTGGATTGCCTGCTTGTCTCGATGGCTCTTCCCCGATTTGGTGATCTTCACCTTAAAAGGTTAGAAGAAATCGAAAACAACGTTAGGAGTTTTATGGTCTTGCAATTTGAGCATAATAGTTTCTTTAGAAACGAGCTTAAGGAAATTTTTTATGAGTTTTATGAATAAAGAGCTCGATGATATGTCTAAAGAATTTGATGGTTTAAGATCCCAAATTGCTAATCTTGAGAAATTGACTGCTGAAATTTCGGATAAGCAGGCTACCTTAGTTAATAGGATGGCCGCTAAACCAGATTTTTATGAAAATAAAGATGAAGATCTAAAAGTTATTGGTGTGTCCCCTATTAAATCTTTGTTTTGCAATATGAATCTTGATAATAATGGTACTGAATATGATCCACCTTTACCTAGAAGGCGTTCCAAGAATTTGGAGTTTTTAGATCTTGATGCTAAATTTGATGAAAGTGAGATTGAAGAAATTAAAACCCTAGATGTTGCTAAACCCACTATTTTGGATTTCAAGGAATTTAATTATGAAAATTGCTCTTTTATTGATTGTATTTCCTTGTTGCAATCCATGGGAAATTCTCCTCATGCTTATAGTCAAAATAAAGCGTTTACTAAACATATCGTTGATGCTTTGATGCAATCTTATGAAGAAAAACTTGAGTTGGAAATTTCTATCCCTAGAAACTTTATGATGATTGGGAACCTACAATTAAAATTAAGATTAAAGATCATGAGTTCTATGCTTTATGTGATTTGGGTGCTAGTGTTTCCACGATTCCAAAGACTTTGTGTGATTTGTTAGGTTTCGTGATTTTGACGATTGCTCTTTAAACTTGCACCTTGCGGATTCCACTATTAAGAAACCTACGGGAAGAATTAAGGATGTTCTTATTGCTGCAAATAGGAATTATGTGCCCATAGATTTTATCGTTCTTGACATAGATTGCAATCCTTCATGTCCTATTATTCTTGGTAGACCTTTCCTTAGAACGATTGGTGCAATTATTGATATGAAGGAAGGAAATATTAGATTCCAATTTCCGTTAACTAAAGGCATGGAACACTTTCCTAGAAAGAAAATTAAATTACCTTATGAATCTATTATGAGAGCCACTTATGGATTGCCTACCAAAGATGGCAATACCTAGATCTATCCTTGCTTTTTATGCCTAGCTAGGGGCGTTAAACGATAGCGCTTGTTGGGAGGCAACCCAATTTTATTTTTATTCCTTGATTTTTGCTCCTGTTTAGTAATAAATAATTTACCTAGCCTCTGTTTTGGTTGTGTTTTTTGTGTTTAATTAGTGTTTGTGCCAAGTAGAACCGTTGGGAAGACTTGGGGGAAAGTTTTGATATCTCGCTGTAAAAAACAGAAACTTTAGCGCCCACGAGAACTGCTGCCATTTTTATTTGGAAAGTGTTATTTAGTTAATTCTGTTTGAAGATGATTAATAGATAAATTCCTCACGTCCAGCAATTTATTTTAGAATTTTTGGGGTTCCATATATTGCGCTAGCTACAGATTACTACAGACTGTTCTGTTTTTGACAGATTCTGTTTTTCGTGTGTTGTTTGCTTATTTTGATGAATCTATGGCTAGTAAAATAGTTTATAAACCATAGAGAAGTTGGAATACAGTAGGTTTAACACCAATATAAATAAAGAATGAGTTCATTACAGTACCTTGAAGTGGTCTTTTGTTTTCTTTAGCTAACGGAGCTCACGAGATTTTCTACTTTAAGTTTTGTGTTGTGAAGTTTTCATGTTTTGGGTAAAGATTTGATGGATTATGGAACAAGGCGTTGCAAGAGCCTAAGCTTGGGGATGCCCATGGCACCCCAAGATAATATAAGGACACCTAAAAGCCAAAGATTGGGGATGCCCCGGAAGGCATCCCCTCTTTCGTCTACTTCTATCGGTAACTTTACTTGGAGCTATATTTTTATTCACCACATGATATGTGTTTTGCTTGGAGCGTATTGTATGATTCGAGTCTTTATTTTCTATTTTACCACAATCATTCTTGCTGTACACACCTTTGGAGAGAGCCATACATGATTTGGAATTTGTTAGAATACTCTATGTGCTTCGCTTATATCATTTGAGTTATATAGTTTTGCTCTAGTACTTCACTTATATCTTTTAGAGCACGGTGGTGGATTTGTTTTATAGAAACTATTGATCTCTCATGCTTCACTTAGATTATTTTGAGAGTCTTAAATAGCATGGTAATTTGCTTAAATAATCCTAATATGCTAGGTATACAAGATTATTAATAAAATTCTCTTATGAGTGTGTTGAATGCTAAGAGAAGTTTGATGCTTGATAATTGTTTTGAGATATGAAGATGGTGATATTAAAGTTGTGCTAGTTGAGTAGTTGTGAATTTGAGAAATACTTGTGTTAAAGTTTGTGATTCCCGTAGCATGCACGTATGGTGAACCGTTATGTGATGAAGTCGGAGCATGATTTATCTATTTATTGTCTTCCTTATGAGTGGCGGTCGGGGACAAGCGATGGTATTTTCCTACCAATCTACCCCCTAGGAGCATGCGCGTAATACTTTGCTTTGATAACTTGTATATTTTTGCAATAAGTATATGAGTTCTTTATGACTAATGTTGAGTCCATGGATTATACACACTTTCTTCCTTCCACCATTGCTAGCCTCTCTAATACCGCGCACCTTTCGCCGGTATCATACACCCACCATATACCTTCCTCAAAACAGCCACCATACCTACCTATTAGTGCATTTCCATAGCCATTCCGAGATATATTGCCATGCAACTTTCCACCATTCCGTTTATTATGACACACTCCATCATTGTCATATTGCTTAGCATGATCATGCAGTTGACATCGTATTTGTGGCAAAGCCACCATTCATAATTCTTTCATACATGTCACTCATGAGTCATTGCATATCCCGGTACACCGCCGGAGGCATTCATATAGAGTCATATTTTGTTCTATGTATCGTTTTGTAAGAAAATAAAAGTGTGATCATCATCATTATTAGAGCATTGTCCCAAGTGAGGAAAGGATGATGGAGACTATGATTCCCCCACAAGTCGGGATGAGACTCCGGACGAAAAATAAAAAAATAAAAGAAAGAAAAGAGGCCATAAAAAAGGGAAAAGGCCCAAATAAAAAAATGAGAGAAAAAGAGAGAAGGGACAATGCTACTATCCTTTTACCACACTTGTGCTTCAAAGTAGCACCATGATATTCATGATAGATAGTCTCTCATTTTGTGACTTTCATATACTAGTGGGAATTTTTCATTATAGAACTTGGATTGTATATTCAAATGATGGGCTTCCTCAAAATGCCCTAGGTCTTCTTGAGCAAGCAAGTTGGATGCACACCCACTTTGTTTTCTTTTTGAGCTTTCATATACTTATAGCTCTAGTGCATCCGTTGCATGGCAATACCTACTCACTCACATTGATATCTATTGATGGGCATCTCCATAGGCCGTTGATACGCCTAGTTGATGTGAGACTATCTTCTCCCTTTTTGTCTTCTCCACAACCACCATTCTATTCCACCTATAGTGCTATATCCATGGCTCAAGCTCATGTATTGCGTGAAGATTGAAAAAGTTTGAGAATGTCAAAAGTATGAAACAATTGCTTGGCTTGTCATCGGGGTTGTGCATGATTTAAATACTTTGTGTGGTGAAGATAGAGCATAGCCAGACTATATGATTTTGTAGGGATAACTTTCTCGGCCATGTTATTTTGAGAAGACATGATTGCTTTGTTAGTATGCTTGAATATTATTATTTTTATGTCAACATTAAACTTTTATCTTGAATCTTTCGGATCTGAATATTCATACCACAGTTAATAAGAATTACATTAAAATTATGCCAAGTAGCATTCCACATCAAAAATTCTGTTTTTATCATTTACCTACTCGAGGACGAGCAGGAATTAAGCTTGGGGATGCTTGATACGTCTCCAACGTATCAATAATTTTTGATTGCTCCATGCTATATTATCTACTGTTTTGGACATTATTGGGCTTTATTATCCACTTTTATATTATTTTTTGGACTAACCTATTAACCGGAGGCCCAACCCAGAATTGTTGTTTTTTGCCTATTTTAGGGTTTCGAAGAAAAGGAATATCAAACGGAGTCCAAACGGAATGAAACCTTCGGGAATGTGATTTTCTCACCGAACATGATCCAGGAGACTTGGACCCTACGTTAAGAAACAAAGGAGGAGGCCATGAGGTAGGGGGCGCGCCTAGCCCCCCAGGCGCGCCCTCCACCCTCGTGGGCCCCCTGTTGCTCCATCGACGTACTCCTCCTCCTATATATACCTACGTACCCCTAAACGATCAGATACGGAGCCAAAACCCTAATTCCACCGCCGTAACTTCCTGTATCCACGAGATCCCATCTTGGGGCCTGTTCCGGAGCTCCGCCGGAGGGGGCATCCATCACGGAGGGCTTCTACATCAACACTATAGCCTCTCCGATGAAGTGTGAGTAGTTTACCTTAGACCTTCTGGTCCATAGTTATTAGCTAGATGGCTTCTTCTCTCTTTTTGGATCTCAATACAATGTTCTCCCCCTCTCTTGTGGAGATCTATTCGATGTAATCTTATTTTTGCGGTGTGTTTGTTGAGACCGATGAATTGTGGGTTTATGATCAAGATTATCTATGAACAATATTTGAATCTTCTCTGAATTCTTTTATGTATGACTGGTTATCTTTGCAAGTCTCTTCGAATTATCAGTTTGGTTTGTCCTACTAGATTGATCTTTCTTGCAATGGGAGAAGTGCTCAGCTTTAGGTTCAATCTTGTGGTGTCCTTTCCCAGTGACAGTAGGGGCAGCAAGGCACGTATTGTATTGTTGCCATCGAGGATAACAAGATGGGTTTTTTAATCATATTCCATGAATTTATCCCTCTACATCATGTCATCTTGCTTAAGGCGTTACTCTATTTCCATGAACTTAATACTCTAGATGCATGCTGGATAGCGGTCGATGAATGGAGTAATAGTAGTAGATGCAGGCAGGAGTCGGTCTACTTGTCTTGGACGTGATGCCTATATACATGATCATACCTAGATATTCTCATAACTATGCTCAAGTCTGTCAATTGCTCAACAGTAATTCGTTCACCCACCGTAAAATACTTATGCTCTTGAGATAAGCCACTAGTGAAACCTATGGCCCCCGGGTCTATCTTCATCATATTAATCTTGCAATACTTAGTTATTTCCTTTGCTTTTTTACTTTGCTTTTATTTTACTTTGCATCTTTATCATAAAAATACCAAAAATATTATCTTATCATATCTATCAGATCTCACTCTCATAAGTGACCGTGAAGGGATTGACAACCCCTTATCGCGTTGGTTGCGAGGAGTTATTTGTTTTGTGCGGGTACTAGGGACTTGCGTGCAGCCTCCTATTGGATTGATCCCTTGGTTCTCAAAAACCGAGGGAAATACTTACGCTACTTTGCCGCATCATCCTTTCCTCTTCGGGGAAATCCAACACAGTGCTCAAGAGGTAGCATTGCTCGAGAAGAAGGTGCTCCCCTCAGGCTCCGGCTCGTCGAACGCAAGCCAGAGCTCCGTCTTCCCCCACTCGTTGCTCTCCCCGGCTGTCAGCAGGCGCACGGAGGCGAGGCTCTTCTCCGTGACGGTGGGCGCCTCGAGATCGGGCTCATACCTAGCCGGTGCCGAGGGAATCTTGACCTTGCGCGGCGCCATGAGTGGCAGATGCAGAGCAAGGCTGGGGCAGATCTGGAGGTAGCGGCGGCGAAGAGCAATAAAGGGGATCTAGAGCGAGGCAAGGAAGAAGCAACAAAGGCAAGTGCTGCCTACGCTAGCCTTTTTGTCAGGTCAAGCAGTTGCCGAGGCAGCATGGGGAAGTGGAGACGCCCACGTCCAATCAACCGCCACACGCCAACCGAGGCCGCATGCTTTTGGGGCCCGCAGTGCTCCGTACTTGGCCCTTGGCTTCGCCGCGAAGCCAAGCCCGAGCGCACCATGGGCCCGAGCTCAAAGAACACCTCAACCTCAGGAGGCTGTTCTTCACTTGTACTGTTCATCATCAGCCCTAGAGGCAATCCACCACCACCACACTGGAGTAGGGTATTACACCACAACGGTTGCCCGAACCAGTATATATCTTGTGCCTTTCTGTGTTGCGAGTTCGTCCGCGAGATCTTAGTGAGCTAGGGCGTAGATTGGTAGGAAGGAAAGACTTCGCGCGCACCCCAGTGTTCAAACCTTAAGGGTTTGCTGGAACCCCACATCCGACAGTGCCCCGGTGAGGAAAGGATGATGGAGACTATGATTCCCCCACAAGTCGGGATGAGACTCCGGATAATGAGAGAAAAAAAGAGAAAAAAAGAAAAAGAAAAAGTAATAATAAACAAAGAGAGAAGGGGCATTGTTAGTATCCTTTACCACACTTGTGCTTCAAAGTAGCACCATGTTTTTCATATGGAGAGTCTCCTACGTTGTCACTTTCATATACTAGTGGGAATTTTTCATTATAGGATTAGATGCACACCCACTTAGTTTTCATATTGAGCTTTCATACACTTATAGCTCTTAGTGCATTCGTTGCATGGCAATCCCTACTCCTCACATTGATATCGATTGATGGGCATCTCCATGACCCGTTGGTTAGCCGCATCGATATGAGACTTTCTTACCGTTTTGTCTTCTCTATATTTACCCCTATCATCATACTATATTCCACCCGTAGTGCTATATCCATGGCTTGCGCTCATGTATTGCATAAGAGTTGAAAAAGATGAAGCGCGTTAAAAAGTATGAACCAATTGCTCGGCTTGTCATCGGGGTTGTGCATGATAAATACTTTGTGTTAAGAAGACAGAGCATGACAAGATTATATGATTTTGTAGGGTTAACTTATTTTAGCATTGATATTTTGAAAGACATGGTTGCTTGTTGATATGCTTGAGTATCTAAATTATTATGTCAACACTAGACTATTGCTTTGAATCACATAAAAAGTCCAAATGTCCATGCTATAAAGAAAAGAATGTGATATGACATGTTAAATAACACTCCACATCAAAATTTCTGTTTTTACCACTTACCTACTCGAGGACGAGTAGGAGTTAAGCTTGGGGATGCTGATATGTCTCCAACATTTCTGTAATTTTCGACTGTTCCATGCTGTTTTATTATCAATCTGGGATGTTTTATAATCATTTTATAGTCATTTTATATCATTTTTGGTACTAACCTATTGACATAGTGCCAAGTGCCAGTTTCTATTTTTTCCGTGTTTTTTACATCGCAGAAAATCAATATCAGACGGAGTCCAAATGCCAGGAAACTTTACAGAGATTTTTTATGGACCAGAAGGAACATGTTGGGCCCTGGTTGCACCTGGGGGAGTCCCGAGGAGGGGACAACCCAGCAAGGTGCGCCAGGAGGTCCAGGAGTGCCCTGGTGGGTTGTGCCCACCTCGGGTGCCCCCCGGACCGCCTCTTTACTCTATAAATACCTCAAAAATCCCAGAACCCTAGGGGAGTCAACGAAATATTCATCCAACCACAGCAGAGTCCAGAACCACCTGATCCAATCTAGACACCATCTCAGATGGGGTTCACCACCTCTATTGGTGCCTCTCCGATGATGCGTAAGTAGTTCTTTGTAGACCTTTGGGTCCGTAGTTAGTAGCTAGATGGATTCATCTCTCTCTCTCTTGATTCTCAATACAATGGTCTCTTGGAGATCCATATGATGTAACTCTTTTTGCGGTGTGTTTGTTGGGATCTGATGAACTTTGAGTTTATGACCAGTCATATCTTTTTATATCCATGAAAGTTATTTGAGTTTCTTTGATCTCTTATATGCATGATCACTTATAGCCTCGTATTTCTTCTCTGATATTTGGGTTTTGTTTGGCCAACTTGATCTATTTATCTTGCAATGGGAAGAGGTGCCCGGTAGTGGGTTCAATCTTACGGTGCTTGATCCCAGTGTCAGAAAGGGAACCGACACGTATGTATGGTTGCTACTAAGGATAAAAAGATGGGATCTATATCTATGCAATAGATAAACGGATCTTGTCTACATCATGTCATCATTCTTATTGTATTACCCCATTTTTGCATGAACTTAATACACTAGATGCATGCTGGATAGCGGTCGATGTGTGGAGTAATAGTAGTAGAAGCAGGCAGGAGTCAGTCTACTAATCTTGTACGTGATGCCTATGTAATGATCATTGCCTAGATATCGTCATAATTATTTGAGGTTCTATCAATTTCCCAACAGTAATTTGTTTACCCACCGTTTGCTATCTTTCTCGAGAGAAACCACTAGTGAAACCTACGGCCCCCGGGTCTTCTTCCTCATATATTTGCTTGCGATCTACTTTTCCTTTGCATTTTTATTCAGATCTATTAAACCAAAATACAAAAAACTCTTTGCTGCACTTTATTTTATTTGCGATCTATTATTTTAATCTACTACAAATTTCTGGCATCGTTACCTGAAAGGGATTGGCAACCCCTTTAACACGTCGGGTTGCGAGGTGTTGTTATTTGTGTGTAGGTGTTGTTTACGTTGTGTTGCTTGGTTCTCCTACTGGTTCGATAACCTTGGTTTCTTCACTGAGGGAAATACCTACCGTCGCTGTGCTGCATCATCCCTTCCTCTTTGGGGAAATTCCAATATAGTCCTAGCAGACATGAGCTTTTCTGGCGCTATAGTGAGAGAGCAATCAGCCACCTGCGTTGACAGGCCAAGAGACCCTGGATCAGTTAAATGCCCTCGAGCCAGATCTAGAGTGTCCAGGGTATTTCAAGGGGTATAATTTGAAACACGCTTGGACTCACAAGACATGCTCGTGGGATCTGCCTTACTTTAAAGACCTCCTTTGCCCACACAACATCGACATGATGCACACTGGAAAGAATATCGCCGAGGCACTTTTTGGTACATTGTTCGGCATAGAGGGGAAGTCAAAGGATAATACTAAGGCTAGAGTCGATCAGGAGGCGCCATGTGATAGACCGTTACAAAACATGCAACCACCGAAAGGAAAGCAGAACTGGGCAAAGCCAAAGGCATGGTTCAATCTTGGAAGGCCATCTATGAGGGAAATTATCTCGTGGGTGAAAATGCAGTGGATGTTCCCCGATGGGTATGCGATGAATCTAAAGAGGGGAGCGAATCTTAAAAAATTGAAAATATTTGGTCTCAAGAGTGATGATTGGCACATAAGGATTGAGCGGGTAATGACGGTGATGTTGTGTGGCTTCATCCCTGAGGCTGAATGGCTAGTACTGGCAGAGCTGGGCTATTTCTTCCGTGTTCTTTGTGCGCAAGAACTATCACCTAGCCTGCTAGAAGAAATGGAAGAGTTGGTGCCAGAGTTGATCTGCAAGTTAGAGAAGATCTTTCCGCCAGGCTTCTTTAATCCAATGCAGCACTTGATTTTGCATCTCCCGACCGAGGCAAGATTGGGGGGGCGTGCAAAATCGTTGGTTCTACGCAACTGATAGGATGCAAAAGACGCTTCGAGCAAAATGTAAAAATAAACGTAGATTTGAAACATCGATGGCCGAGCCATTCATTACTAAGGAGGCGTCAAACTTCATGACAACACACTACGAAGCCAAAAATCGTCATTTGCATAATCCGAAGCCTCGATACAATGCTGGCGACCCTAAAAAGGGTGGATCCAACCTCAGCCTATTCAAAGGGAATTTCACACCAGTCGGTGCTTCTAATTCCTTATCGTTGGATGTCGAAGAATGGCGGACCATTTCGTTGTATATCTTCAACAACCTAACAGAAGTGCGGCCGTACATCGAGTAAGTTCTCGGTACATTGTTTCGCAACTTCTAATTCATTTGAACTGCTCTTATTCCCGGATATTTGATACAGTCGATATGTTGCCAAATTCTCGTATGGAGCGGTGATCCAAAAGGATTCCATTGAAGAGTATGAGATTCTGGCAAAGCATGGAGGTGGCTATCCCGGTTTCAATTCTTGGTTCAAACAAACGGTAATTTCCATTAGACCATTTCATTTCTTCGTATAATTTGCGGCTAATGCAAGAATCCTTTCGTATTAAACTTGTAGGCTAATTCAGAGTTTATGGACGCCGAAATGAGACAAGTCACTAATGGTTTTGACAAATATGACATCAACGAGTATCGCCTTCGTACCAATGGCAAAGAGCTATTTATGGCCGACCGAAAGTCTACAATTGTTGTGTCTCTGCTATCGGCAAAGGAGATACTGAGTATTATGGAAGAGTTGAAGCAATTTATGAACTTCAATTCTATGGTGCAAACCCACCAAACGTCGTAGTCTTCAGATGTTATTGATTCCAGCCGAAGGAGACTAGAAGGACTCATGAACATATAGGGCTAGTGGAAATCAAACAAAGAACCCATTTGGATGTTCCCGAAGTCTATATTACGGCTCAACAGACAACCCAAGTTTTCTATCTACCGTGGGCCTGTCAAAGTGATCCAAATCTCAATGGTTGGGATGTCGTTTATGAAGTGTCACCATGTGTTAGACCACCTCCCCAATGAAGAGGATTATGAACCTCACATTAACCCAGACACATGTGAAAGGGAATTCTTCCAAGAATCACAAATTCCTCATATGAGGATACCACTAGTATCACTGACAATGCAAGGTTGAAGGAATTGTATGTGACATGCATGTATAAAAGCCTCAAAGGGCATCAGGCTCTTTGTGATGTGCTTAAAAATAGATCCTCAACAGGAACCCTAGGAAAGAGGGTATTGCCTTTGAGAGGAAACTCAATGCTGATGGGACCTACTGGAAACCTGAGCAGTATCCCAAAACCTCATGGGTTGCTACGAAAGGACTCCCCATAGATCCATCTAGTTTATCTAGCTTTACATGTGAATCTTCATATTCTTCTGATGAGTCGTTTGACTCTGACTATAAACTATTCGAAAATTAGAATGGTGAAGTATTTGCTAGATATGTTGGAACTAACTGCAGGAATAGTCCCCCTATGTAGAAAATCTGGGTTCCCAAAAGGTGCCTTGAAAGGCTTCAAGTGAATGTCATCATGACACCACCTATGAAGAATAGGAACCCCAGATCAAATTCTTCATATGGACCAAAGTCTTCATATGGATCCAAGTCCTCATACGGACCAAATTCCTCACATGGATCAAATTCCTCATATGGATCCAAATCCTCATATGAACATCATCGTGCTAACACTTCTGTTTCGCAGGGAAAGCCCAAGGGCTATGAATATGTGCATTATCCTTCAAATAATTATGTTCATAAGTCCTCGAAGAATTTCTCTGCTTATTCATATGCTTACTCTAATCCCTCTTCTATGAAATGAAGTGGACTGGCTTCTATGCCACCTTTTTCTTATGGAGCTCGCATAATGATGAATTCTTTGCCACCCCTCTAGATGTGGGCGGTGAAGAAAAAGAACTAATATCTTGTGCAAGGCTAGGTCTCCATACGAACTTAAACATCTGAAGAATTTGCTGGAGACCTGAATTGCTTGAAAGGACGCAAGCTAATTATGAAGGAATGAATTTTCATTTCTCACGTCCTTATGCTACTATTTCTGTTGAACTGCTTGCTGAAATTCAACTGATGAATTTGATGTCATATTATTCACTGATGAAGTACATGAGTTCATAAAATGCACTAATTCATCTGCAGGATGATCAACCCAAAGCCACTGAGTGGGTCCTCGACAGTGGATGTACAAATCACATGACCGGTGACAAGAAATTATTGATGGACACTGCTTTATCTCCATCGCATCTGAAGCATACCATGTATGTAGACAAAAGGCAAAAGAAGGTATTGGGTCTAGGTAGGGTTGCAATCTCAAAGGATCGACACATGGACAAAGTCATGCTTGTCGTGTCCTTAGGATTCAACCTCATGTTTGTCTCAAGGCTTTGTGATCTTGATATGGTTGTTGTCTTTGGCAAGTATCGTTGTGTTGTGATCATGAAATCTGACCACTCCAAAGTCTTCAAAAGCTTTAGGAAAGGAGACTTGTATATTGTTGATTTTTCTACAGGACCACAGCCTGTCAAATGTCTACTTGCAAAATCTTCAGAAGGCTGGTTATGGCATCGATGACTAGGTCATGCGGGCATGAGGAACTTACACACACTCACGAAGAAGAAGCACGTCATTGGCATCGAGGGTGTCAAATTCCTCAAGGACCATCTGTGTGAAGCTTGTGAAGCTAGAAAGATGACCAAGTCCAAGCATCCCTCAAAGACTATCATGACTACCACTCGTCCATTTGAATTGCTTCACATGGATCTCTTCGGCCCTACTCACTATAATACATTCACAAATGCAACATCTTTATATGGCTTTGTTATTGTTGATGACTATTCTCGTTATACATGGGTGCATATCATCACTTACAAAATTGAAGTGCAGGAAGTCTTCAAACGATTTTCCTCGAGGGCTTCAACAAACTTCAGTGTGAAGATCAAGCACATTAGGAGTGACAATGGGACCGAGTTCAAGAATACTGGTCTTGATGACTATCTTGATGAACTTGGTATTACTCACGAATTATCTGCTCCTTATACTCCGTCGGCGTCCTGGGAATGGGGGTCCCCAGACTTGCCTGCCTGCGGCCCACAACGTGGCTGGGCTGGCAGGTCTATATGGCCCGTCTTCACCAATAAGGCATTCAAGACCCTCGCGAGGGGCCAAGCCTCACAAGGCGGACAGTGCAAGACCTCCTCAGGAGCGGCCTCGCCAGGTAGGCTCGCGAGGGGCGGAGAGATCAAGGCAAGGCAAACCTCACGAGATCCTAGTGACGTGAGCCATGACGATCGAGACCAGGCGGGCGTGTTACACCCACAATGCGGCTATATCTCCCACGCGTCGGGGCACGACTTAGAGGCATAGCCGCATGGTAGGCATGTTGCAAGATGGGTAATCTTTACACATCCCATGTACTGAATAAGAAAGGGATAAAGAGTTGGCTTACAATTGGCACTTCACACAAATACAAGTTAAACAAACATCATCCAGAATACAATCAAGGTCCGATTACGGAACCAAAATAAAAGAAGACAACCCCAAATGCTAGATCCCCGGTCGTCCCGACTGGGCTCCACTACTGATCAATAGGATACGAAACAAAACAACTATCAAGATCTTCATCGAGCTCCCACTTGAGCTGGGTTGCGCCACCTGCACTGGTATCATCAGCACCTGCAACTGTTTGGAGGTATCTATGAGTCACGACGACTCAGCAATCTCACACCCGCGAGATCACGACTATTTAAGCTTATGGGTAGGAAAGGGGTAATGAGGTGGAGCTGCAGCAAGCACTAAGCATATATGGTGGCTAACATACGCAAATAAGAGCGAGAAGAGATGCAATGCACGGTCGTGAACTAGAAGTGATCAAGAAGTGACCCTGAAACTACTTACGTTCAAGCATAACACAAGAACCGTGTTCACTTCCTGGACTCAGCCGAAAAGAGACCATCATGGCTACACACGCGGTTGATTCATTTTAATTAAGTTAAGTGTCAAGTTCTCTACAACCGGACATTAACAAATTCCCATCTGCCCATAACCGCGGGCACGGCTTTCGAAAGTTCAAACCTTGCAGGGGTGTCCCAACTTAGCCCATCACAAGCTCTCACGGTCAACGAAGGATATTCCTTCTCCCAAGAAGACCGGATCAGACTCGGAATCCCGGTTACAAGACATTTCGACAATGGTAAAACAAGACCAGCAAAGCTGCCCAATGTGCCGACATCCCGATAGGAGCTGCACATATCTTGTTATCAGGGCACACCGGATTGTCCAAACTTCTGGTAGGCCAGCCCAGAGTTGCCCCTGGTGGCCACCGGCGGCTTACAGGTTTGGACCAACACTTAGACAAGCACTGGCCCCGGGGGGGGGGGGTTAAAATAAAGATGACCCTCAGGAGCACGACTCCCAAGGGAAAAGGTAGGTGGTGGTGAGGCAAATGGTAAAACCAAGGTTGGGCCTTGCTGGAGGAGTTTTATTCAAAGCAAACTATCAAGGGGTCCCCATAACACCCAACCGTGTAAGGAACGCAAAATCAAGGAACATAACACCGATATGATGGAAACTAGGGCAGCAAGAGTGGAACAAAACACCAGGCATAAGGCCGAGCCTTCCACCCTTTACCAAGTATATAGATGCATTAATTAAATAAGAGATATAATAATGATATCCCAACAATATCCATGTTCCAACAAGGAACAAACTTCATCTTCACCTGCAACTAGCAACACTATAAGAGGGGCTGAGCAACACGGTAACATAGCCAAACAATGGTTTGCTAGGAAAGGAGGATTAGAGGCTTGACATGGCAATATGGGAGGCATGATATAACAAGTGGTAGGTATCGCGTCATAGCAATAGAGCGAACAACTAGCAAGCAAAGATAGAAGTGATTTTGAGGGTATGGTCATCTTGCCTGAGATCCCGCAAGGAAGAAGAACGAGTCCATGAAGAAGACAAACGGACGTAGTCAAACGAATCCTCACAAACGCGACGTTATCGGAACCAACTCGGAGAAGCAACACCGGAAAGAAGCAAACAACATGGTAAAGAACCATCACATAAGCATGACATGATGCACAACCAAGTATGATGCATGTCCGGTTAAATATGCATGGCATGCCAAAGTGCAACAAACAATACTACAAATTAAGTGGAGCTCAATATGCAACGAGTTGCATATTGACGGAACACCACATGACTTATTTAGTTCTCTCTCGTTTATGTACTCAACAATCTTAAATGTTGTTAAACATGGCAAGAGGTAAGCATAAAGAAGCTATCTATCTAGGCAAGTTTAAATGATGCCAGAAATAACAAACAACAATTCCGGAAAATCCTCATATGCACATTTTAGGTTTGTTACTGTTCTACCCTAAACACAATTTTAGAGTTATTAAACATGCAAAGTAAAACCACCATGTTAAACTATGCATTTCCTACCCCATTTACATATAAAGCTTATTAAAATCGGAGCTACGGTTATTTAGTTATGAATTAAAGCATTTTAGCATGGCATATGAGCAAATTTAAACAAACAACATTTTAAACATGTTAAACATGGGTGAAAGTGTCATATTATTAAACTAGATGAAATTCTAAGCATTTTTCATATATAATGTTTTTACATATGATGCACGGTTGTTGAGTTTTAATATGCATGGAGTTTAGGGACTTTTCTACAAAACAGTAAACCTCTGGAAAATTAGATAAATCGTTGAAAGGAAAAAAACCAGAAGAGGACCGAAAATGGCTGGCGGCCCAGCAGAGAGGAGGGGCTGGGACTCACCTAGCTGGGCCAGTCCCAGTTCGGTGGGAGGAGGCCGGGCAGGCCGGTTGGTGGGCCTTGGAGCAGTTGGGCCTTGTCATCGGGGCCCACGCGGCCCAAGTGCGTGCGAGCGACAGCGGAGGTTGGCGACCTGGGCGCTCGTCCTCCTCACGCTCAGGGAGCGGCACCGGCGGACCCCGTACGGCGGTGGGGTGGCGCTCCGGACAAGGTTGGAAAAAGCGGTAGGCGTAAGCGAGGCGATTAGCCTTCGCCTAGTGCCTAGGCGATGCCTAAGAGCCCTAGGCGCGGCCTAGGCGGTAATATTCTTTTACTCGTAGTGTATTTGCGATTATTATATGGGTGTTGATATTAGTTTAGGCCATATAAATAAGTTAATTACCATCCACTACCATTGGAATATAACCCGTTTGGCATATCAGTACAGTATGTGGCATGATTTCTTGCTTGGGTAGGCAATTCCTTGCTTGCCCTGCCTAGACCTCCATTTATGCCCTAGGCGAGGCGTTTGGCCATTGCCTAACGCCTAGGCGTGCCTAAGCGCCTCCTAGGCACTACCTTTTCCAACATAGGCTCCAGTGCTGGGGTCGATCGGCCGGCGGCGGGGAAGGTCGGACCTGGCCGGATCCGGGTTGATCTGGCCTCGGGGTTCCGTTCCAGGCGACGATGAGGTTCACCGGCGACGAACAGGGCAAAACAGGCGGCAGGGGGCGAGGGGTGGGTGTCGGGAGGCTCGGGCGATGGCGTTCGATGAGGCCGACGAAGCGGTGAGCTTGCACGCCGATGGAGGGGTCGAGCTCGACAGAAAACGGTGCTCCGGCGAGGGCCGCGAGGTGCGCTGCTGACGACGGAGTACTGATCCAAACGAGAACGAGGCAGGAGGCGCACGGGGTGTGGGGCGAGCACTCCGGCGCTGCGGGCGGCGGCGCGGTTCCGGGCCCGGGCGGGCTCCAGATGGGCCCGGCGGGCCTTCGGCGTGGGTAGAGGTTTAATGGCGACGTGGCAAGCAGGGAGAGGTGGAGGGCGACGCTGGCGGCGGTGCTGGCGTGTAGGGAGGCGACAAGTGGAGGCGGAGTAGCGGTTGGACATGGATTCCGAGGTGGCGGCGCCGGATCCGAGGAAGGAGGGCTAGGGGGCTAGGGTTTAGACTAGGAATGCGCAAATTTGGAAGGGAGGGGTGCTTAAATAGGGTAGGGGGTCTAGGGTTAGGGTTAGGAGGGGTTTGGGGGCCCTCCGATCATGATCGGACGGCTCCAGACAGAAAGGGACTAGATGGACTGCAGGTGGGCTGTGCAGAGTGTGAAGAGCTGAGAGGAGAGAAGAGAAGGCAGCCCGGCAACGGTTTCCGGAGACCGAAAACGACCGACGATTTGACCGACTATATTGTCGCTATAGTTATCCGTTGGGGCATCAAATGGACTCTGAATGCGATGAAACTTGGCAGGCGGCCTATCTACACTATAACAACACCACATGCCAACTTTCAACCCATTCCGAGAACTTTTTCTGGCCACTTATAAAATATTATTTCGGACATGCCGCGGGCGTGTGCAAGTGTGTCTTGGCTTAGAACGGACAAAAGACGAAACTGGGGAACCCGGACGAATGCATGTTTTGAAAACATGATGATGCAATGCACACGATGACATGACAAGATGCAACACGCAAGCGAATGAACATGGCAATGACGGCGAACAACTGGGAGACACCTGGCGCATCGGTCTCGGGGCGTTACAAGTTGTAACACCCACGATGCGGCTATATCTCCCACGTGTCGGAGCACGACTTAGAGGCATAACTGCATGGTAGGCATGTCACAAGAGGGGTAATCTTTACACATCCCATGTACTGAATAAGAAAGGGATAAAGAGTTGGCTTACAATCGCCACTTCACACAATACATAAATATATCATACATCATCCAGAATACAATCAAGGTCTGACTACGGAACCAAAATAAAGAAAGACAACCCCAAATGCTAGATCCCTGATCACCCCAATTGGGCTCTGCTACTAATCATTCGGAAAGGAAACATAGTAACGTCCCGAATCCTCGTCGAACTCCCGCTTGAGTTCGGTAGCGTCCCCTTCACTGGCATCATCGGCACCTGCATCTGTTTGGAAGTATCTGTGAGTCACGGGGACTCGGCAATCTCACACCCTCGCGATCAAAACTATTTAAGCTTAAGGGTAGGAAAGGGTAGTGAGATGGACCTGCAGCAAGCACTAGCATATATGGTGGCTAACTTATGCACAAGAGAGCGAGAAGAGAAGCAAAACACAGTAGAGAAGCTCAGAGTGATCAAGAAGTGATCCTGAAGCTACTTACGTTCAAGCATAACACGAGACCGTGTTCTCTTCCTGGACTCCGCCGAAAAGAGACAATCATGGTTACACACGCAGTTGATTCATTTTAATTAAGTTAAGTGTCAAGTTTTCTACAACCGGACATTAACAAATTCCCATCTGCCCATAACCGCGGGCACGAATTTCGAAAGTTCAAAACCCTGCAGGGGTGTCCCAACTTAGCCCATCGCAAGCTCTCAAGGTCAACAAAGGATATTCCTTCTCCTAGGAAGGCCCTATCAGACTCGGAATCCCGGTTACAAGACATTTCGACAATGGTAAAACAAGACCAGCAAAGCCGCCCGAATGTGCCGACAAATCCTGATAGGAGATGCACATATCTCGTTCTCAGGGCACACCGGCTTGTCCAAGCTTCTGGTAGGCCAACCCAGAGTTGCCCCTGGTGGCCACCGGCGACTGACAAGTTGGACCAACACTCAGAGGAGCACTGGCCCGGGGGTTTAAAATAAAGATGACCCTTGAGTCCACGGAACCCAAGGGAAAAAGTCTTAGGTGGCAAATGGTAAAACCAAGGTTGGGCCTTGCCGGAGGAGTTTTATTCAAGGCGAACTGTCAAGGGGTTCCCATAACACCCAACCGCGTAAGGAACACAAAATGAAGGAACATAACACCGGTATGATGGAAACTAGGGCGGCAAGAGTGGAACAAAACACCAGGCATAAGGCCGAGCCTTCCACCCTTTACCAAGTATATAGATGCATTAAAGTAAACAAGATATAATAATGATATCCCAACAATATCCATGTTCCAACATGGAACAAACTTCAACTTCACCTGCAACTAGCAACACTATAAGAGGGGCTGAGCAAAGCGGTAACATAGCCAAACAACGGTTTGCTAGGAAAGGTGGGTTAGAGGCTTGACATGGAAATATGGGAGGCATGATATAGCAAGTGGTAGGTATCGTGGTATCACAATAGAGCGAATAACTAGCAAGCAAAGATAGAAGTGATTTTGAGGGTATGGTCATCTTGCCTGCAAAGTTCTCAGAGTTGACGAAAGCTTGACCTTCGTTAGCGTACTCAACAGGTTCCTCGATCACGTACTCGTCTCCTGGCTCTACCCAAGGCAAGAACACAAGCAAAGGACCACCAATCAATCACGGTGCAATGCGCAAGCAACATGATGCAAAACACGTCATGACATGCATGATGTGATATGCAATGCATATGCGTGCTCCAGAAGGAAAATATTGGACCAGGCATCAACTTGGCAAACCAAGTGTGCCGCTGGAAAGATGAGATGATTTCGATCGAAATCGATATAAAGATCACCAAAATCGGATGCACGGTTTGCAAATGACAAGCACAACAAGAATGGCACAATTCTGCGATTAACAACACGATGCCATCTAGGATGCAACAAGAAACTAAGCTACTGCACTCCAATATAGCAACAAAGCACATGGCAGTGATCTACTCAAGATGCTTGACAAAACATGAACACTGAGCTAAAGCTATAAACCACTAGAGCATGACTAAAACAGCATGGCAATAATGCAAAAGATAACAGTTTTAAAGACTTAGTGAAAATGCTAGACATAGCAGAAACAGATTCAACATGGCATCTTTACAAGCTTGACTAACTCACTACATAGCATAACATGGCATGAAGCAAATCTAGCATGGAGTAGGCATGAAAATGAAGCTAACCATGTGCCAAACATCCCCATAGCATGTTTGCATGAATATACACATAAAAGACAAAACGTCAACATGATGTAAAATGACATGTTCATGAACTTGCTCAAATGCAAAAAACAATGCCACCACTGGTTTGGTAGGATTTTTCTACCCCCAAAACATATATAATATGTTGGGGTTGCTGTAGAAAAATCATCACAAGTGCAATAAGTTAAAAACTGCCCTAAATGGAATATGACATAAATGGCATTTTCCTTATTTGGAAACGTCCAGAAATGGACTTGCCTGAAATGGAAATGGCATCTTTCCAGAAATGGAAATTCGCTGGGGTGTAAAAGAAAAAGGAAAACATGGGTTTATTGGGGGATGGCCAGTGGGCCTAGGTTCGTGTGTGACTAACCAAAGGGGTCTACCTGTCAGTGTCACCAAAGAAAATAAAAGCCAAAAGGTAGCGTGCCTGGGATTCGAACCCGCGACCTCCTGGATCAGAGTGCGTGGGAGCAACTAGTGGGCTACGAGGTCGCTTGTGAACATGTAGCGGCGCGTCTCTCTTTGAACAGAGAGAGACCCGGTCCTAGGAATCACCACGAGCGTGCAGCAAAGTTCTGGCGTTGACGGCAAGCAAAGGCGATGACACCTGCAGCTGCAGAGCACCGGCGGGCGTGCGGGATGCTGTGAGAGCGCGGGAGCGCGTGGCTGCTGCTCGTGGTGTCGCGCGTGCGCGCGTGCTCGGGTACGAGCGGAACAGGGAAGGTGCCGGGCGTAGCGAGCGGCAGAGGAGCTCGTCGGAGCTGCGGGAGGCTTGAAGGGTGCGTGCGAGACGCGAACGTGTGGCACGAGCGAGCTACGGGAGCGCGACAGAGGGGATCCAGAGCGGGGACACACAGGCATGCTACGGTAGCAACAACATCTTCAAAACAACAAGAAAAAAATGCAGACTTTGCCGGAGCACCGAGAACACGACGAAGGCACGACCCTAGCAACTCCTAAGGGGATCGTTTGGTGACAATAAAGAGAAAGGAGTGAGTTGGGTATACCTAGTATACCTATGGCAAGAACATACATCCGGGGAGTCGGTAGATTGACGACGGGAGACGAAGAACTCTGGTGGACTTGATGTCCGTGAAGAAGAGGAAGAAGATGGGACGAGGAGGTCAATCCAGGGGCCGTGGCGTCGCGTGCGTCGTGGTAGGAGACGAAGAGGTACTCGGCGAACCCTCCCACGGTAGCAGGAGAGGCTGGAAGCGGTCAGAGAGACTACCCCGAGCTCGAGCACAAGCTCGGCCGGAGCATGGTGGGCAGGGCGATAGCATGGCGTGCGACGCTAACCTAGGCGGCGATGAGGGAAGGAGAGGAGGGGGCTCGGTCGAGGAGAAACCCTAGGGCACCGGTGACATGATAAATAGGGGCTAGGGACGCCGGACGGCCGTCAAATCATCGAGCACGTCAACGTGGCGCCCTGGATGCGCGCCGTACAGAGGAGGACGACTCTCTGTCGTTGGGGGCTTGGTGGGTTGAGATGAACAGGCAAGTGGCCAGGTGGGCTGCGGCTAGAAGAGGCCTCGGCAGGGCTGAGGCTGCTGGCTGCTGCTCTTCTCTTTTTCCTTAAACGGAAATGAAACAAAAAAGCATAGGGGAGATGGAGAGGAGTTTGAGAATAATGAAAATATGCTCAAGGTCCTAGAATTGTGCTCTATTTAATAAAATTGGTTTGGACTTTTTTAAAGGAAGTAAAATAATTCAAGTTTGAATTAAATCCAAACTCGAACCATTTTAAACCCTAACCAAAACAACTTAGATAAGGCTGAGATTCAGCAGAGAGGTTTAGGACATGATGACTGAATTGTGAGGAAGTGTTGAACATTAATGGAGGAGGACAAGATGGCACTTGCCAAATAGAAGAAAGAGAAGGAGGGGAGGGGAGATGCAAGGGGTGATCATGCATGAAACACACAATGCACATGATGATCATGATGAAATGAAACATTACAAGAAGCACAAATGCAGCACTTGAAATGATCACAATGCAAACATGGATGACAAAAGCAATACATAAAAGGAAATGGCATAACAATGCAACAAATAACAACACAAAGGAAATCAAAAGAAGCCAACCATGATAAACCCAAGGAATTGGTTGACGACCAAAATTGATACGTTGCCAAAATAAAGAAGGTTTTACATCTGGGGTGTTACAACACTCCACCACTACAAGAGGATCTCGTCCCGAGATCTAGGACTGAAAAAACTCCAGATATTCGGAACAGAGGTGATACTCGCGCTCCCAGGTGGCTTCTCGGTCGGAATGGTGTGAACACTTCACTTTTAGGAATTTGATTGACTTGTTGCGAGTCTTGCGCTCGGTTTCTTCAAGAATAGCAACGGGATGCTCATGATAAGACATATCTTCTTGGGGATTGATCTCTTCGAAGTTGATAGTGCGCTCAGGCGTCTTGAAGCATTTGCGAAGCTATGACACGTGAAACACATCGTGCACGTTTGCGAAGTTGGATGGAAGCTCAAGTTGATAGGCGAGATCACCTCTTTTGCCAATGATCTTGAAAGGACCCACATATCTAGGGGCAAGCTTCCCTTTGATACCGAAGCGACGAGTGCCTTTCATTGGAGAGACGCGGAGGTAGACATGGTCTCCGATCTCGAAAGCCAAGTCACGATGCTTGCTATCATAGTAACTCTTCTGGCGCGATTGCGCGGCTTTGAGATTTTCACGAATGACTTTACACATTTCTTTAGCTTCTGTGATTAAGTCATTGCCAAGAAGTTGGCGTTCACCAGTCTCTGACCAATTAAGAGGAGTACGACACTTTCTGCCATAGAGAATCTTGAATGGGGCCTTGCCCGAACTCGCTTGGAAGCTGTTGTTGTAGGAGAACTCAGCATATGGAAGACAATCTTCCCACTTCATACCGAAGGAAATGACACAAGCCCCGAGCATATCTTCAAGGATTTGATTGACTCGCTCGACTTGTCCACTAGTTTGAGGATGGAAGGCTGTGCTGAAGCGAATGTTGGTGCCCATGGCCTTCTGAAAGGAGTCCTAGAACTTAGAGGTGAAGATGCTTCCACGATCTGAAGATATCAACTGCGGAATGCCGTGCAAGGAGACAATCCTGGAGGTGTATAGCTCTGCCAACTGAGCTGTTGTGATAGATTCTTTGATAGGAAGAAAATGAGCCACTTTTGTAAGCTTGTCGATGACAACGAAGATCGCATCATGAAGTCCAGTCATGAAGTCCATCTCAATATGGTCAAACTTCCATTCTGGAATGGCAAGAGGTTGGAGGAGACTAGATGGCCGTTGGTGTTCTGCTTTCACTCTTCCGCATACATCACATTCATTCACGAACTGAGCAATTTCTCGCTTCATTCGAGTCCACCAATACAACTGCTTGAGGTCATGGTACATTCCTGAGAACCTGGAGCATAGGGGCATGCTCGCGCTCCAATGTCCACCGCTGAAGCACTTCCTCCCTGTTTAGCCGTGCAACAACCTTGGCGTCATCAACCCGTTTCTGAAGAGAGAGCAGCTCGGCGCGGCGGAGGCCAACTTCGCCCGCGCCGTGACCAGGGCGGCTGCCGTGGCCTCCTCGCGCCTCTCTACCTCAGCAAGCCTGAGCCCAAGGGCAGCGGCCCTGCCTGCAACCCCAGTCTCCGCAGGCTGCAGCTTCAGGTCATGCCTGCCCTCAAGACCGGCGCGAACTTCGGCCACCCGGCGATCAACCTCCTCCCGAGCCTTCGCCTTGCACGCACCAACGGCATCTTCCGCTTGGGAAACTTGACGCTCCCTCGTCTCCAGCCGCTCAAGCTCAAGGCTACGCTCCACGGCCTCCAGTGCCAACGCCTCCTCGCGCCTCCGGATCTCTTCTTCTTCGGTGAGCGTCCCCCTAAGTGACGCAAGGACAGCTTTGCGCGCCTCCACCTGCTGCTCCAGGGGCACGCTCCAGGCCTGGAGCTCCCGCACGCGCTTCTCTGCAGCCTCGTGACGGCGGTCAACCTCGCGAGCTTCCTCTAAAGCTCTGGAGCAAGCCTCACGAGAGACCTTAAGAGACGCCTCAGCCTTCACATTGTCAAGATCACGCTGACAACGGCCGAGGTTGATAGCCACCATCAACTTGTGCCACTCCTCCGCCAACCGAAGACCCTCGGCCTCAAGGCGCGCATCGACACCCACAAGTTCTTCACCGAGTCGGTTCATCGCGCCCATCGCCTCCTGGAAGAGCTCACTACGAAGAACGCTCCACCCATGCTCTAACTCAAGCGCACGACCCATCTCGTCCTCCGCCACGGGGGCTGTGGGCGATGCCTGGAGCGGTGTGCCCCCTCTCAGCAGGGGCTGGGGGCTGGCACTGCCCCAGGAGCCAGCCGGGCCTCGCGAGGGTCCCGAACTAGACAGGGCCCGCTACCTAAAGAGGAGCTGAAGATCGAAGCCAACCAGCCACCGTCCATAACCAGAGGAGGGGTTCTGGGCACGCCCGCCAAGCTCCAAGCAAGGCTGCCAAGGAGGGGCGACGAGGCCGTGAGCCCAAGGCGCCATGAAGGCGAGCACGCCTCTCCAACCGACCCCACGCCGGGAGCGGCGCGCGGGCGCGGGGTGCTCAAGGCCAGTAGGGGAGTCGAGGAGAGAGGAGGCTGCTCCTCAGGAGATGCAACGACCTTGGCGGAAGGGACCCTGAAGGACCACCGTCAGGAAGGAAAGCGGAACTCAAGAAACCACAAGGGTACAGTACTTACTCATCGACGACGATGTACTTCCTTCGCTTCAATGGCCCGAAGATACCGCTGCTGCTCGGGGATCCTTTCCTCTTGTGGAGCTCCTCGAAGTCCATGCAAAGCTGGCCAAAGCGCTGGACGTGGCGGCTGGCACGGGGTGCGACCGGAGAAGCGCTCGAAGGGACAGCTTCAGGGGTGCCGAGCTGCGGAGAGCAGTCGGGTGCCGTCTCAGCTCGACCTCCCGAGACCTCCGGAGCTTCGGCGTTGAGAGCCGCATGCTGCATCGTCTCAGCAACCGATACCCCAGGGGAAGGATCATGAGTTCCTGAGGACGACGCCCCAGGAGCCCCAGACGACATCTGCACCCAACACTCGGGCCGCCGGCCTTCGGCGGTGCTCGCCCCCCTGCATCCACATTCGGGGCGAGCCCGATGCCAGCGAAGAAGAAGGGAGCCACGTTGACGGGGTTCTCACGGGGCCCCACCAGGCCGTCCGGGCGCAACCCCCACTCATCAAAGGAAGGCATGTGCTCCACAAATTCAACCTTGTTCGTGCAGCCGTATAGCAGACAACTCTTCCCAGGCATGTCGTCCAGCGAAGGGACACCTGTCAGGACCTCGAGCACTGTTCGCCGCGTCTCAAGAGGGAGCCCGGACTCCTGAAGCCTCATATGGTCCTGACTACTGAGCAAAGCCCACATCGGGAGAGAATGGCGCTGAAGCAGAGCGACTCGGCGCCTGATGAACTCGTTCACCAGCATATGTGCAGTCACGCCACTATCCTTCAAACTCCTCAGCCTGAGCCAGACGGGAATGAGACAGGAGCTCGTGAGCCTCTCGTGGCCCCAACCGGAGTTGGGAACGGCAGGTGCTGATGGAGAATGGAGCGGAAGGCCGAGCACCCCGGCATCGATAAATACCCACCATGTCCGAAACTTGCTCGTGGAAGGAGGAAGCTCGAAGTCGATCCCTGCGCCAGCTGCCGCAGCCACAGCTTGGAAGCTCACGCACCCCGAGCTTTGCCGAGGATCAATCAGGTGCAACGAGAAGAAGTGGTGAATAAGGGCGACGGAAGGGACAATGCCCACCATGGCCTCACACACAAAGGCGAAGACGGCAAGGAGGGTCATGGATTGGGGGTCAAGATGCAGTAAGTGGATCTGATAGTGTTCCAGCATTACGTTGAAGAAGGTGGAGAAAGGGGGGACCAGGCCAACCCAAAGAGCGTTGATGAAGATTGGGACCTCGGTGGCTGCCCGGTCAATACGAGCATGAGACGCAGGCCAAGCCGCCGTCTTCCCCCACTCATTGAAACTGGAGGCGAGCATGGGGCGCACCTTGCCCATGGCCTCATCATTGAGCACCAGCGATCGGCCAACCACGGGTTCAATGGCCAAAGGCGCGCTAGCAGAAGATAGAGGCTTCTTCCCCTTGTTAGCTTGTTTCGGCGCCATGACGATGGAGCGGGCGGAGCGCAGGCCAGATTGGGAGGAGGAGCAGAGTCTCGGGGAAGCAGAGGAATCGAGGAAGTATGGCACGGGCGATGGAAGAATAACTCTGTAGGTTGCAGGGGCCGCATAGCCAGGCGGATTCCAAGGCAGCATGGGGAAGCGGAGACGCCCACGTCTAATCAAGCACCACGCTTCGACCAAGGCTGCAGGCTGTTGGGGCCCGTGGCGCTTCGTGCTTGACCTTAGGCTTCGCCTCGAAGCCAAGCTCGAGTGCGCCTTGGGCCCGGGGGCTACTATCGGCGTTCTGAGAACGGGGGTCCCCAGACTTGCCTGCCTGCGGCCCATGGTGTGGCTTTGCTAGCAGGCCTGTACGACCCATCTTCATCAACAAGGCATTCAAGACCCTCGTGAGGCGGACGGTGCAAGACCTCCTCAGGAGCGGCCTTGCCAGGCAGGCTCGCGAGGGGCGGAGAGATCAAGGCAAGGCAAACCTCGCGAGGTTCTCGTGATGTAAGCCATGACAATCGAGACCAGGCGGGTGTCAAGCGGGCGCCAGCACGCGCAACGTCCCTGTTTCCCCTTTGGTGCAAAGGAGGCAAGCGCAGGCGTGTCGGTGTACTAGAGTAGGGGTACCCTAGTATCCCAAACTTGTGCACGGGCAGTTGCAGCGCCGCGCGGCAAGGCTTGCCGGACGACCACCAGAGTCCTCCGTGGGTTCCTTTGGAGCCATTCAAGAACAAAGCATTCAAGATGAAGAGACAAGGCCCCGGCAAGAGGATCTTGTCGGGAAGAGACAAGGCCCCGGCAAGAGGAGCTTGCCGGGAAGGCCAACCACGGCACTTCAAGAAACTTGCCGCGATGCACCGCACGTCCCGGCAAGGTCCGGTGAGCGACAAGCTTCTGGACTCGACAAGACGATGACCCCGACAAGGTACTTGCCGGGGGCCCGCTGCCACTCTGTACCCACGCTCCAGCACACCCACCCGCGTGTCGCCATGAGGCTTCCTCAGGGGCGCGTGGTGGGAGCCTGTGCAGCCAGGGGTACGCGGTGGCAAGCGGAGATGAAGAGAAGGCCATCGTGGCAAACGGTGGCGCTCCTAACGGTCATTTTTTGCACTGTTTAGGCAACTCAGACGGGCATTCAATGACCTTGTCCCCTGCCGTCAGAGTTAGGTAGGGTGCACTGTGTCCACAGTAGCAGTAGCTGCACCTACCGCATCCTTTTCCATTTTTACCCTTCTAGTCTATGTTGCCACCTGTCGGTGACCCCTTGAAAGTATAAAAGGAGGCCCAAGCGCAACGTAGAAGGGGGGGGGGCTCATTCGAAACATCAGGGACACTCTCACGCTCGGTCTGGCAGCGTCCATCGCTCTTGAGCAAGAATTCAATACACACAAACAAGCAGCAGTAGGGTTTTACGCATCCGTGCGGCCCGAAGCTGGGTAAAACTGCTCGCGTGTACTGCCTCGATCCGCTCTTTGCGCGGCCTCCGCCCCCCTCCAAACCGAAAGGGGCCCGGTCCCCATAGGTGTTGGTGGATCAGTTTCCCCGACATCTTTGGTGCGCTAGGTAGGGGGTGTCGAGGTTGTGCGAACCCGATCCGCGTGCACGCGAGCTAAATCTTCATCGTCTTCATCGACATGCCACCGAAGAAGAAGGATTCGGAGGCAGCTGTTCCGTCTGCGTCGCTTTCACCGCCTCCGGAGCAAACGGGTGGTGGAGTGGACGCCGGCGGAAGAATGGGCGTCGATGAGGGAGCCCTCAGTGCAGCCAAGTCCAAGGACAAGGCGGCACAGACCTCGGCGTCCATGCGCGCACCGCGCCCCTCTCAGGAGGCGCGGGACCAGCAGCGTCATGGCGTTCGCAGCGCCATACGTCCGCTGGGCCAAGATCAAGCTGGTGGTTCTCGTGGCGCTCAAGACCAACATGCACGTCAATATGTTGGCTCGAGCGAAGTACGGTCGCCTGGACGGGGCACTGCTCCTTCTAACGTGGTTAGGAGTCCGAGCACACCCCACTCCTCGCACCGTTCACCTCCGCCGCCCACCACTCCAGCTAAAGCCTTGGCGCGAGCTCAACTGCTCCTAGACTATCCTCCGACGGCGGACAAGACCGACGAATGGAGGGCCACTATCCAGAGCCTCATCGGCTTCGCCAACGGCGACACTGCGCGGCAACCAAGCACCTCGCTGCCGCGGCAGGACAGCCGGACGTGAGCCGATGGCAACAAGACCGGGGGAGGTGCGACTTCCATGCACTCTCCACTACGAAGGCCAAAATCACCGACTCGCCGGGTCCACCCCGACAGCGGCTCCACCGCGTCGTCGGACCCACGAGCTCGTCGCGACCAGCGCCAAGTTCTCCATGAACGACAACAAGAAGACTCTCGAACCCACATCGAGCGCCGAAGAGAAGCGCGACGTCAATCCGACAAGCGCGCTGGGCCCTCTGTTGACATGCATGCGCCAGGGGAACCAGGCGATCTGCCGTACGCGGTAGGTTGTCCTGCGTTCACCCGTGAGCTGCGGCAAGTCCAGTGGCCCAGCACAAAGAATTTCAAACCAGACGTACCAGAGAAGTACGACGGCAAGACGCATCTGTCGGAGTTTCTCAGCATCTACACCATCGCGGTGCAGGCTGCCGGGGGACGGGACGACAAGATCCTTGCCAACTACTTCCCGCTGGTACTCAAGCCCAATGTCAGGTCCTGGCTCATGCACTTGCCGAACAATTCCATCTCCTCTTGGGCAGATTTATGCCATCAGTTTGTCGGCGCCTTTACAGGCGGCCACAAGCCACATGGCCAAGAGAGCGATCTTCATCTGCTCGTCCAGAAGGAAGGAGAGCCACTGCGCAAGTACATTCAAAGATTCAGCCGTGTACAGCACAACATCCCAGACGTCCACCCCGCCGCGATCATCAGCGCGTTCCATCAGAACATGCGAAACCGAAGGATGAGGGAGGAGATGGCGATGTGCAAGATCAGAGACGTCAGCGAGCTTTACGCCCTGGCCGACAAGTGTGCACACGCTGAAGAGGGGAGGATGCTCCCCGGAGAGAGTACAGGAGCAGGAGGATCCGACAGTGAGGATGCCGCCCCGAAAAGGAAAGGCCGGCGGCGGAACAACAGAAGGAAAAAGGGCAAGGAAGTGCTAGCTGTCGAGCAGACCGGCAACGGAGGTGGCGCCAAGGAAGCTAAAGCTGGTGGCTCCGACAAGGAGGCCCAGCCTGTGGCGGCCACCGACAAGCAGGACAGCTCCGGCAAGCAGTATTGTAAGATTCACCGCACCAAGGGTCACGATCTCCAGAACTGCAAGAAAGTCGAACAGCTTGTTGAGCAACAGAAAGCTGAGTACGAGCGGCGCGACAAGGAGAAGGCCCAGGAAGGAACTGGTGCATCCGGCAAGAAACGTCCCGGCCGAGGAGGACGCCGCGGCAAGGCCAAGCAGCGGTAAGGAGACAGACCTCCCCGTGGCCGCGACAAGGATGAAGACGACGACGATGACGAAGACGTGGATGATGATGAGGCCGATGAGCAGGAATTTCAGAAAGCTACAGAGGTCCTGTGCATTGACAGTGGTGCTTCTGTGCATACTTCGCACCGCCAACTCAAGCAGTGGATGCGGGAGGTTAATGCAGCGGAACCATCCGTAGAGTCACGCAAGCCTCTGAAATGGTCCAGCACGCCTATCATCTTCGACATTGAGGATCACCCTGATCGCGTAACTGCGGTCGGGTGCTTGCAGGTCTTGGTTTCACCAACTATCCGCAACCTCAAGGTCACGAAGATGCTAGTTGACGGCGGGGCCGGCTTGAATCTGATCTCCTCCGCGGTCCTTCAGAAACTCCAGATCCCTGACAGCGAGCTCGAAGAGACCGGCACATTCCAAGGAATCAACCCGGGAAGGAGAAAGCCGAAGGGGAAGATCACGCTGCCGGTCACATTTGGCAGCGAGCTGAATTTCAGAACTGAGAGGGTCACATTTGACGTTGCCGATTTTCCATTACCCTACAATGGGATCCTTGGCCGTCCAGCGCTCGCCAAGTTTATGGCAGCCTCTCACTATGCATACAACATGCTCAAGATGCCAGGCCCGATAAGTGTCATCTCTGTCCCCGGCGACAAGAAGGATGCCCTTATCTGCGCCGACAAGATCTACCGGGAAGCAGCAGCCGCAGCTGATCACAACACACTTGCCGCTGAAGCTCCCGGGGGGAAGAAGAAGACAAAGTCCGGCAAGAGCTCTGATGCCCACTCCGGCAAGCGCACCTCTTCGGAGTGCTGCGCTACCGTCGAGGACGCACCATCGAGCTCCACCGGCAAGTGCAAGAAGACGATGGCAGCTCCACCCGAGACCAAGAAGGTGTCTGCCAAGGAGGACGACACTGGTGGTACCTTCACCATCAGTGCCACGCTTGACCCCAAATAGGAAAGCGCGCTGATTGCTTTCCTGCGGGCGAATGTCGACGTGTTTGCATGGCAACCGTCTGATATCCCCGGTGTTCCCAGGAAAGTAATTGAGCACCACCTAGCCGTTTGTCCTCATGCTCGGCCCATCAAGCAGAGAGTCAGGAAGCAGGCAGTGGAGCGCCAAGAATTCATCGCAGAAGAAATCAAGAAGTTGGAAGCAGCAGGCCTTGTCAGAGGAGTGCTCCATCCCACGTGGTTGGCCAATCCTGTTGTTGTGCGCAAGGCTAACGGAAAATGGAGACTTTGTATTGACTTCACTGATGTTAATAAAGCTTGTCTCAAAGATCCATTTCCCTTGCCGCGCATTGACCAGATTGTTGAATCCACAGCTGGATGTGATTTGCTTTCATTTCTTGATGCATATTCAGGATACCATCAAATCTTCATGGCAGAAGAGGATGAGGAAAAAACCGCATTTATCACCCCTTGCAGCACATACTGTTTTGTACGGATGCCCTTTGGATTGAAGAATGCTGGTTCAACATTTGCAAGGGTAGTCCATGTCGCTTTTGAGCCACAGATACACAGAAATGTGGAAGCCTACATGGATGATATAGTGGTCAAGAGCAAGGACAAGGCTACCCTGATCCAAGATTTAGAGGAAACTTTTGCAAATCTGCGCAAGATCAACCTCAAGCTCAACCCCGAGAAGTGCGTGTTTGGAGTCCCTTCCGGCAAGCTTCTCGGGTTCTTTGTGTCTCAGCGGGGAATTGAAGCCAACCCCGACAAGATCAAGGCCATCGAGCAGATTGAAGCACCGAAGCGCGTCAAGGATGTGCGAAGGCTTGCCGGTTGCTTGGCTGCTCTCAGCAGGTTTATCTCTAAGTCTGCTGAGCGCGCCCTGCCGTTTTTCAAAATATTGAAAAAGGCAGGTCCAATGAAATGGACTCCGAAAGCGGAGGATGCGCTGCAGGACTTGAAGAGGTACCTGTCCTCCACTCCAATACTTGTCGCACCTAAGCCACAAGAGAAGTTGCTGCTGTACCTAGCGGCAACCAATCAAGTGGTTAGTGCTGCGTTAGTAGCGGAGAGGGAGGTGGATGATGAGCCAGTGACCGCGACAAGTGAATCCAGCGACAAGCAGGGGGCTTCTCCGACAAGCTCTGGTCCCGACAAAGATGAATCTGCGCAAACGTGCAAGGAGGTGCAGAAGAAGATGGTGCAGCGCCCAGTTTACTTTGTCAGCTCCCTTCTCCAGGGGGCTAGGTCGAGGTACTCTGGTGTGCAAAAATTGCTTTTCGGCCTCCTCATGGCCTCGAGAAAGCTGCGCCATTACTTCCAGGCACACGAGATCACAGTTGTCACTCGCTTTCCGCTGAAGAGGATACTGCAGAATCCAGAAGCAACAGGCAGGATTGTCGAGTGGGCATTGGAACTGTCAAGCTTTGGCCTCAAGTTTGAGAGCACTGCAACGATCCAAAGCAGGGCATTAGCAGAGTTCATAGCAGAGTGGACGCCAACCCCAGACGAAGAAATTCCAGAGACGAGCATCCCCGTCAAGGAGACAAGCAAAGAGTGGCTGATGTACTTTGATGGTGCCTTCTCGCTGCAAGGCGCCGGTGCTGGCGTGCTGCTTATCGCACCCACCGGAGAGCACCTCAAGTACGTAGTCCAGATGCACTTTCCCAAGGAGCAAGCAACGAACAATACAGCAGAGTATGAGGGTTTGCTTGCCGGCCTCAGAATCGCAGCCGACCTTGGGATCAAGAAACTCATTGTAAGGGGTGACTCACAGCTTGTCATCCGCCAAGTGAACAAGAACTACCAGAGTCCATTGATGGAAGCTTATGTTGATGAAGTGAGAAAGCTAGAAGAACACTTTGACGGTCTGCAAATGGAGCATGTTCCGCGAGCTCAGAATGACATTGCTGATGGCCTGTCAAAGTGCGCTGCACTAAAGTTGCCTGTGGAACCAGGGATCTTTGTGCTCAAGCTGACTCAACCATCCGTGACACCATCAACTGGACAGAATAAGAAGAGGAAGTTGGTTTCTGGTGACTACTTTCCGGCAGAGCTTCCCGAAGCCGCCGCCAAGAAGGTCCCCAAGATAGACGCCAAGAGTGCTGAGGAGCAGTTTGCTCCGGCAAGCCTTATGGCTTGTTTCGTTGAAGCAGACGCTCCCGACAAGTCTTGCTCCGGCAAACTTGTTGGGGAGCATCACGCTCCGGCAGAGCCGCAGGTTCTTGCCATGGAAGCGGATGTTCCCGCAGCAACACATACGCCTTTAGTCCTTGTTGTCGAGCCACAAGCTCCAGCATGGGCGCAACAGATTGTCCGTTTCCTTCAGACAGGAGAGCTTCCCGAAGAGCAAGAAGAAGCTGAAAAAGTAGCCCGGCAGTCAAGTATGTACAAGTTTGTCGACAGCACACTGTACAAAATAAGACTCAACGGTGTGAAATTAAAGTGCATTTGCCGGGAAGATGGACAACAGCTGTTGGCAGAGATACATGGAGGCATATGTGGTCACCACATTGGCGCAAGAGCACTTGCCGGCAAAGCATTCCGACAAGGCTTCTTCTGGCCGACAACCCTCTAGGATGCAACTGCACAAGTAACCAAGTGTGAAGCGTGCCAGTTCCATTCCGAGCAGATACACCAACCAGCTCAAGCTCTCCAGATGATCCCTTTATCCTGGCCATTTTTGGTCTGGGGGCTCGACATCCTCGGCCCCTTTCCCCGAGCTGTCTGGGGCTTTGAGTTCTTGTACGTTGCAATCGACAAGTTCACAAAGTGGCCGGAAGTGGAACCAGTGAGGAAGGTGACAGCACAGTCAGCAGTCAAGTTCTTCAGGTCGATTGTTTGCCGTTTCGGGGTTCCTAACAGGATCATCACTGACAACGGCACGCAATTTATGAGCCGCACCTTCATGCAGTACGTCCAAGATCTTGGCGCCAAGGTCTGCTTCGCTTCTGTTGCTCATCCGAGAAGCAACGGTCAAGCGGAGAGGGCAAATGCTGAAGTGCTGCGAGGCCTCAAGACCAGAACTTTCGACAGGCTGCACAAGTGCGGAAGAAACTGGATCGAGGAGCTGCCGATGGTTCTTTGGTCGATCAGGACGACGCCAAATCGAGCCACTGGCCAGATACCCTTCGCTCTAGTCTACGGAGCGGAGGCAGTTCTCCCCACGGAACTCATTTACGGGTCACCTCGAGTGCTCGCTTATGATGAGCTCGAGCAAGAGCAGTTGAGCCAAGATGACGCGCTGCTCCTTGAGGAAGACCGTCTTCAGGCTGCTGTGCGAGCCGCTCTCTACCAGCAAGCTTTGCATCGCTACCATAGCCGCAAAGTTAAAGCCAGGAGCTTCGAGGAAGGCGACCTTGTTCTTCGGCGTGTTCAGTCCGCCAAGAATTCCAACAAGTTGACGCTGAAGTGGGAAGACCCTTATCGGGTGAAACGAGTCACTAGGCCCGGCGCTGTCCGCCTTAAGACCGAAGATGGCATTCCGGTGAGCAACTCCTGGAACATAGAACATCTTCGTAAGTTTTACCCGTAGGGCGCGGTTGCCGGAAGCTTTTCCGGCAACCACCTTTTGTACAAGTCTTGCCGCTATTGCATGTAATCCTTTGTACAAAGCCGATTGCAGACCCCGTGCACCAGTAAAGTTCATGTGCCCCGCACATCTTGTCAGTTTTTTTCTTATGCTATAATACTTTTTCGCATAAGTTATCTGACACTTTGTGCAGCGCCAGACCCCGGTAAGCGATAACGAGCCCAAGGCTCCATATCATTACTTTATTTCTCTGTTTCTTTCTCAAAAGAAGGAAGGTTCCCTCGCCCACAAGGTTTACC
>NC_041392.1:325011050-325045395 GCF_002162155.2 Triticum dicoccoides | reverse complement strand
TTCAGGAAAGTTTCTCCTTGCCGGGAAGCAGGCGACAGAAAAGCTAAGTTGCTAAAGTTTGAGCAATCAGTTTTTTAAGTTTTTGAGTTATTTTCCTTGAACGACCGTGCTTTGTATGGAAAACCTGTGCGCGGAGGAACCAACTCGTAGCTAGCTGCGCCCTTACTTTGTTTCGAGTCCGCTCAACAACTTAAGTAAGCTGCAACTAGTTGTGACAAGGTTGCTTGTCGGTAGCGACCCCGCCAGCAGGCTGCTGAAGTTCCGCACTCGGCGCTCGCGGCAAGGGTCCCCGCACCGGCAAGTTTCCCTAGAAAGCGTAGGGCAGAACCATACAAAGCCAAGAGTCGAGTAAAGGAAGTAACACAGCAATTTTTTGCCTAAGATAGAGTTATATTACAAAAATAACTTGTCGCGCCTCTAATAAAGTGTTCCCATGACATGACTGGCAGCAACAAGAAAAGAAGAAAACGGACGGCCTAATCTACGCGACCGCCGTCAACCCTTTTGACCTCGTTCACCCTGTCCACAATGGGTGCGACGAGGGCCTTAAGTGCGTCAAGATCAGCGTCCGCCGGCAGCCTCTTGAGGATGTTGGTGAGGTTGAGGCCCGGATTGCAGAAGGCCACCTTCACCAGCACCTTCTCTAGAACTCCGGCACAAATCGAGCGTGACTCGTCAGCCAACTGCTTTGGGATCCGTTCCCGGAGTTGCTGGAGCGCCGCCGCCACGCCTTTGAAGAACAGAGTGAGCTTGGTGTTGGGTTGGAGGTTCTCGTCGGAGGAGTACCCGAAGCCTTCCACCCCCAATTGCACCAGCTCCTCTTCGATGACTGCAGCAATGTTCACGAGGCCCTCCGTCCAGAGCGCCACAGTATCTCTGAGAAGATTCTGGGTTTCGGCGGCCCTCGCTAGCAGCGCCTCGTTGGCCTTGATGTCCTTCTTCAAGTCCGCCTCCCGTTTCTTGGCGCCGTCCAACGTCTCCGTCAGGGTGGCCAGCTTCAGCTCCAGATCAGCATTGGAATTCTTGGCGGCGCGCAGCTCTTTGCCCTTCTCGGAGAGTTGGCCCTGCAGCTCACCGTGGGCAAGGGCGTCCTTCTCGCGCTCCCGCTTGAGCGCGGCAAGCTCTTCGCCACCCACCTTCAGATCAGCCTCCAGCTGCGCCACCTTTACTTCCAATTCCTTCTTGGCGGTCTCGGCAGCCGCAGCCGCATCCTTTGCCTCTTGGAGCGACCCGCCAAGTGCCCGTTCGCGCGCGGCAAGCTCCTCCTCGTGGTTGTCGAGGTTCACTTTCCGCTGAGCTAGCTCGCCTTCTCGCGCGTACAGCTTCTCGCCGGTGAGCCGCTGCTGCTCTTTAGCTTCGGCCTTCTCGAGGAGGAAGGCCTTCCGCTCTTCAGCAAGCTGCTCCCGCTCCTCCGCCAAGGCCCGGAGAGCTTCCTGGCAAAAACCCTGGAGCTCCTCCGCGCGTTTCTCTATATCCACGCTCGCTTTCGCGACGAGCGCTTCCCGGGACTCCAACTTGACTTGACGGGCGCGATAGAGCGCCAGCAGCCTCCGCAGCAGCCGCTCCTCCTCGGGCTCGTCACCGCTGCTTCCCGGCGTGTCAACGATCGACAACCCGGCGGAGGCGAGCACCTCCCCATCCAAAACTTCTCCCTCCACCGGCGCCTTGGAGCTTGACGCCCAAGGGAGCTTGATGAAGATGCCCTCGCCAGCCTTCAGATAGGCGTCGGGCTGGGGCTCCTCGGAGCCTGACGCTGCGGCAGCGGCGGAGGGATCGGCGGTCGGTGCAGCGCCTGACGCTCCTGCAGCCTCAGGGCCATCAGTGCGATCGCCAGATCCCCCGCCAGCTTCCTCGGCGGCAGCCTTGGCGGCCTCTTCACCGGCAGGCACATCGGCACCAGCTCCGTCTTCGGCGGCCGCGACATCATCAGTGTTGCCACGCGCGTCCTCTCCGCCGCCCGCCTCGGTCTCTATCGGATCCGCGGAGGGTGGACCTGACGATCGGAGAAGAATGAGAAGTCAAACAAGCACTCATGAAGAAAAATCAGCAGAAGAATACAAAGAAAATTTCGGGCAGGAAGGATTACCTGTGCTGGGATCTGCTGTCATAAGCTCCACCACCGGCGGATCGTTAGTGCTGTCCCTTGCCGGAGACTCCTCCCTTGCCGGAGGCTCCTCCCTTACCGGAGAACGCTCCCTTGCCGGGGAGTCCGCCCTTGGCGGCGTAGTCGAAGCAGACGACGAGTCGGAGCTGATCACCACGCCCTCCTGATGAAGCTGTTCTGCTCCTGCACAAACAAACCAGTGATCAGATGTCAACAAAGGAAAAGAGCAACCACGCGCACCCAGAAGCAAAAAGTAAACCATATGCTTACGCTGGGGGCTGCGCTGGGGGCTGCTCTGCGAAGTGATGGCCGGATCCGGCAGGGTGGTCTCGGGCGCGCCTCCTGTCGTCGCAGTGGGCTCGTCCTCGATGACCACCACCTGAGCCTTGGCCCTCTTCGCTGCCCTCTGGGCCAGAGTCCTGAAAAGGGAGAGTCTAGGGTGGGTCTGATCAGATGCAAGACAAGAATGGCAAGTTGAAGAACTACAAGAACAACAAGGGAATCTTACTCTTCTTCCTCTTCCTCGTCGGAGCTGAGCACGGAGAGGTCGAAGTTCGGCCCACCTCCGGCGCGACAAGGTGGAGGGGTGGGATCCCTTGGCCGCTTGGCGGGGACTGCGGCGCCAGCCCGAGATGACCCCGCCCCAGTTGCCATTACGGCGGAAGGCGCACCCGCGGCAACCGTACTTGCCGCGGCGGAGCGCGTCGCGCGGCGCTGCGGCTGTTGACCAGCTTGCCGCCCTGCTGCGTCCCCGATCCTGCGGAGGCGCCTTCTTGGCTGCACTGGGGGCTGCGTTCCGGGCCCTGTTCCCAGCAAGCTCCCCGGAGATGGCGGACCGCTCGCACTCTCGGCGGGCTCGCTCAACTCGGCGTCGGGCGCGGCAAGCTCTTCTTCGTCTTCGGGCCACTCCCGCTCAGCAAGACTCATCGCCGATGCCGCGTCCGCTTCCTCCACCGTGAACCCAAATTCACCCGCGGCTGCGGCTGCCGCCGCCTCTTTCGCCCTGGTGGCGATGCGTTCCATCTCTTGATCGGTGGTGTCGCGGGTGAGGAGCTTCTTGTCGTCAGCATTGACCGCTACTTCCACTAGGCTGTCGAAGAACTGCTGCACGACGTCTCCGGCAGGCTCTTGCCAAGTTGGAGCGATCCCGTGCGAATCACACAACGGCATCATGGCGCAGATGCGGTCGCGCGAGGAGTTGTTGCACAGAGGAACGACGCCTGCCGGCAACCTGAACCACTCGGGATGCTGTGGGTCGTGCTTGAATATCTCCTTGAGTATCCCGTCCAACTCTATGACGGTGAAATTGAAGTTGAGGCCTGGGCGCAACCTCATGATATCTGCCGGGCCTCCAAATTCCCAGGCGGGTCTCCCCCTCGCCTGCAGAGGGGCGATGCGCCGGTGAAGGAAATCTACGCCGACAGCTCCTACAGTCAGCCCGGCAAGCCTGAGATGCAAGATCCGAGTGGTGGCGATCTTCAACTTGTCGTCGTCCACGGACAGAGCGCTCCAGTCATTGCCACGCACTGCTGGGGCTTGGCGCAGGGCGGTGAACACCTGCGGGCTCTCTTCTACAACCCAGCACCAATCTGCTCTCCACTCGTCCCACTTGCTGCGGAGCTCCCCCTCTAGATAGGTCTCCTTCTTGCCGGCCCGCGAGATCCAGGCGATCCCGCCGGCAAGAGGTTCCCCTCTCTCGACACGAAGCATAAAGAAATGGCGGAAGAGAGCTACGTTGGGGTCGACTCCGACAAAGTTTTCGCATAGATGGGCGAAAACTGCCATGGTCAGAACGACGTTGGGGGTGAAGTCAAGGAGGTGGAGTCCATAGGTGTTCATGACGTCACAAAAGAAATCAGAGAATGGCGGGCAGAGCCCGCAGTAGAAGAACACGGCGAAGAAAGGATATCCGCCAACTGGAGCTGCTTGCGAGGCGACGGCGGAGAGTACCTTCGTGCGCGGATGCGCCCGCGTCTCCGTCGACCAGAAGAGATAGTACCACTCCCTCAGCTCCTTCGCGGAGAGCTCGGGGGGAAAGTGGCCCGCTCCTTCTGCAGCGCCTCAAGCCGCTGCGCTTCGGTCGACTTCACAGCTTTCGCGGCCGTGGCCTTCATGGCCTTCCCCTTCCTGGGCTTCGGAGGCATGGCGGAGGCGCTGGGGGAGATCGACGGCGCTGGTGGTGGCAGCAGCGACGGGGGCGGAGCGCTGCCCTCTTTCAACTCTGCAAGCGGAGGAGGGCGGCGGAGATTTCTGAGATTGCAGTAGCGAAGGGCGAAGGTGGGGGAAATGCCCCTGTTTCCCCTGCTTACAAAGAGGGACGGGGCGGACATTTCGGCCTTCCAAAATAAATAACCACCCACGATCTCTCCCACGACTCCGCGATTGACGCGTGCCGTTACGGGGGGCGCGGTGGATACGGAGTTAGGTTCGGCATAACCCAGGCTCCGCGCGTGCCCATGCCCTGTTTTGGGCCTAGCCCAACAGCGCTCGGCACCGTGTGTGGCCCAGGCCCGGGGGCTCCTGTCGGTGTACTAGAGTAGGGGTACCCTAGTATCCCGAACTTGTGCACGGGCAGTTGCAGCGCCGCGCGGCAAGGCTTGCCGGACGACCGCCAGAGTCCTCCGTGGGTTCCTTTGGAGCCATTCAAGAACAAAGCATTCAAGATGAAGAGACAAGGCCCCGGCAAGAGGATCTTGTCGGGAAGAGACAAGGCCCCGGCAAGAGGAGCTTGCCGGGAAGGCCAACCACGGCACTTCAAGAAACTTGCCGCGATGCACCGCACGTCCCGACAAGGTCCGGTGAGCGACAAGCTTCTGGACTCGACAAGACGACGACCCCGACAAGGTACTTGCCTGGGGCCCGCTGCCACTCTGTACCCACGCTCCAGCGCACCCACCCGCGTGTCGCCATGAGGCTTCCTCAGGGGCGCGTGGCGGGAGCCTGTGCAGCCAGGGGTACGCGGTGGCAAGCGGAGATGAAGAGAAGGCCATCGTGGCAAACGGTGGCGCTCCTAACGGTCACTTTTTGCACTGTTTAGGCAACTCAGACGGGCATTCAATGACCTTGTCCCCTGCCGTCAGAGTTAGGTAGGGTGCACTGTGTCCACAGTAGCAGTAGCTGCACCTACCGCATCCTTTTCCATTTTTACCCTTCTAGTCTATGTTGCCACCTGTCGGTGACCCCTTGAAAGTATAAAAGGAGGCCCAAGCGCAACGTAGAAGGGGGGGCTCATTCGAAACATCAGGGACACTCTCACGCTCGGTCTGGCAGCGTCCATCGCTCCTGAGCAAGAATTCGATACACACAAACAAGCAGCAGTAGGGTTTTACGCATCCGTGCGGCCCGAAGCTGGGTAAAACTGCTCGCGTGTACTGCCTCGATCCGCTCTTTGCGCGGCCTCCGCCCCCCTCCGAACCGAAAGGGGCCCGGTCCCCATAGGTGTTGGTGGATCAGTTTCCCCGACAAGGCGCAGAGTACCGAGGCATCAAGAAGATGTTTCCATATTGGTGCAACGAGACCAAGACCAGCAGGACGGCGAGACGGAGGTCACCATGGAGCCCAAGGCGGCGTCACCACCAGAGCCTTTTTGCAGGCGAAGACCACTTTTGTCAAGATAAGCTGTACGAGTTATCCCCTTTCAAATTGGCCGTTTTTGGCTCCTTTCCCACTCAATATTTGGGGAGAGGACCAGGGGCTCTATAAATAGGACTAGCCACCTCAGTAGAGGGAGGGAGAGAGAAGAGGAGAAAGGCAGCAAGCAAGGGAAGCAAGCCTGAGCTGACCGAATCCTCACACACACAAGTTCGCCAAGCACAAGAACACCTCAACCTTAGGAGGCTATTCTTCCCTTGGTACTGTTCATCATCAGCCCAAGAGGCAATCCACCACCACCACACTGGAGTAGGGTATTACACCACAATGGTGGCCCGAAACAGTATAAATCTTGTGTCCCTTGTGTTGTGAGTTCGTCGAGTTAGTCCGTGAGATCTTAGCAAAACTAGGACGTGGATCAGTAGGGGGGAATCTTCGTGTGCACCCCAGAGTTCAAACCTTAAGGGTTTTGCCGGGACCCGTGATCCGACAGGGTCAACAACTCCTATTCTGAATGATGACTATTGGGAAAGTCATCACCCCAATTCACCTTTGAGAACACCTCTGCATCAACTTCCTCAGTCCCCGGTCCAAATTGAAGAAATTCATACGGGCTCTGAAGGACATCAAGCTTCACATCTTGCAATTCTAGAAGAAGTTCCAGCCGCTAGTGCTGAAGAAATGGAAGCCAAGGCTGCAACTAATGAAGCTGCAATTGAAAATCCTCAGCCTGTGGCTCCAGAGGTTGTACATCAAGAGGCTGTGAAGACTTCAAATGCTAATCTTCAGCCCAAGCCACATAATCCTCACTCCAAGAAGCAGAAATCAAAGATGATGATTTCTTTGTTGTGCATCATTTCTTCTCTGACTACAATCCCTATGACTCTGCTCAACTTCGTCGCAAGCATTTCTGGATGGCTAGCCAAATGAATTTATATTCCTCACTGCTGTTTGATAAGGATAAGATCTTTGACCATGAGCAAATTCCTCATGTGGATATGGAGTCTCTTCCATGCTTCACCCCAGTCCTCAGTGTTCTTCATGACGCTGGGCTACTCAACTTCCGCACCGACATCTGTGACTGGAATGAAGAACTCATTCTTCATTCTATGCAACGCTGCACATCACCGGAAATTTTGAAGATATGAATTCATGTGTGCTTGACTGGATGATCGAAAACACTCATTACAAAGCACCGACCTCTGAATTGCTTCATGCCATTCCAGTCAGTCCTCCCACTGAAGGTGCAAGGCGCATCTATGGTGAACCTAAACTCTCAAATCATCTGATCCAAGTGCTGATGAAGCCTTTGAAGCCTGGCCAAGCTCCAAGGACCGCATTCCTCATCAAGGAATTGCTATATGTGCAAAGGATTGTCTATCGCATATTGACCAAAACCCTCAGTCCGATCAAGGGACACAACTCTGATGAAGAAGTTTTTGGCATAATGAAGAATCTGCTATTCAATATCATACATGGTATTCCTATCAACTACCATCATTTCTTCATGAGGACTTTGGCCAATGCTGCTCTATCACCGTTTGAGTTGAAGCCTTATGCTCCATGGATTATGAGATTCATCAGATCAAGGTCTTCAATTCATTACAAGCCCGATTGGTAAAATCATCTCAGCTACTTGCCACCAATTGAAGCCCTCAAAAGGACTATTTCCTCAGCTGATGAGAAGGGCAAAGCTGCTGTCATTGATGAAGGCACTCGTCCATTGGATGGACAGTTTTGCAAAGCTGCATCATATTCCACCAATGACGACTCTACAATACATGATACTGCCACAAATGCTTCAAAGCAATATCCTCAAGCCACTGCTCCGCGTGTGATGACTGATCGTGAGCTTCTCCTCAGCCTACATCAGAAAGTTGATAGAAATCACAAGTGGGTCAGGCGATAGTTTGGTGCAATTCTTCAGAACATGACAGTCACTCAAAATACTGTGAAGAAGAAGCACTACTACTTGCATGAAGTCTTTGACCGCACTTGGGCTATTCTGTCTAACCTCTAAAGTGCTAAAGAACTCAAAGAGATGGAATTTCAATAGGAATTTGACTAGGCGCAACCACCTTCGAAAAAATTCAAGAAGGTCAAAGTTCCTCACTTGGTCGCCAGCTCATATTCCTTATGGTGCGAGACGGATGAAGCTGAAGACTTGAACGACACCGCGGTATGCCCTACTCCAACGGACGACCCCAACAACGCTAGCGCTCCTCCATCGACACCATGATGATATTCTTCAGGGGCGTTAGTCCTACTTTTCGTCCCTTTTGGTCATTCGATGATAAAGGGGGAGAAATTTGAGTTAGTCTTCAAGCGGGTCTATATATGGGCTTTTTTTGTTAAGTTACAACTCTTGCTCTTCTGAAGTGTTTGCTCCGATGAGTTGTAAACTTAAGTCCCATGGTGCTCTGACTCTTTTGAACTGCTTTTTAGCATGCTTATTCCTCAACTGCCTTAATGCATGCATGCTGAATCCGTTAGAGTCCATATTTCATCATGCATTTCAAATTCTTCATATCTTATGAGAAATGCGTATATGAATTACAAGATATAGGGGGAGATCTCCATGACTCTACTCTACAATATGCATCTAGTGCCCCTTAGTGATTTTGGTGTATTGAAGACTTATAGCTTAAGGGACTAATGAGTTTGTGAGTGTACACAAGTCTATAAGTCTATGAGGAGTTTGATATTTAAGATGAAAGTCGACCCCTAAAAATGAAAGTGTTCAGTTGAAGACTTTGGTTTTCTTGAAGACTTTGAAAGTGAGGAAATTGGTGTGACCCTGAAGACTTGATATTCATGCGAGGATTATGAAACGTGAAGAATTTTGTTTTCATAGTTTTATTTTATCTTTCTTGAGTCATAGGAAACACCGTATTTTTAAAGGGGGTTGAGGTAAAACTAAGAAGAGTTTCCAAGTGATCCTCATCTCAAAATAGTACACCGACCTAATCCTTTCGAGTGAAGCCATTGGAAATCTCATACAGTTCAGTCAATTTCTTCAGTGACAGAGACGAAGATCTTCTGGTCTCTGAGGAATTTTTTCTGACTGAGGAGTTAGGAATTCACCAGTGTGGATTGCCTACAAGTGAGGAACATGATAGCCCTAAGGAATTTGAGAGCTCAAATATCCGACCGTTGATGTGCTATGCGCCAGCTGACCCAAAATATCTACCCACCTAACGGTCATATCATTGAAGGGCATTTATGTCTTATCACGTCGGCTGCTCCCTAGGCTATAAATAGCTGCCCCCTACAACCACTAGCTGGTTGGCTGCTCTGAGAGAAACTGACACTTGTCATTTAGAGCATCCCATCCTCCAAGGACTTTGAGCGAAATCATCAAGTGAGGAAAAACCCAAACCCAAACACCTACAAACCCAAAGTGATTGAGCATCACTGAAGAGATTGTTCCTATGTGGAACTAATGCTTGTTACCTCTGAGGACCGTGCATCCTCCAGACGGTTAGGCGTCATTGTCTAGAGCATCCAAGAGGAAATTGTGGATCGCCTAGTGACCGAGTCTGTGATGGTTTAGAAGTCACCTGAAGACTTACCATGAGTGATTGGGCGAGATCTGTGTGACCTTAGATCAAGGAGAATATGGTGAGGAATGTGTGTCTGGGACTGTGTGTCCTCAGGTTTAAATACCTAGCCACTCCAACCAGACATACGATTGTCACAATAGTTGGAACTGGTCTAGCAAATCATCGTCTTCACCAGGCTAATGGTTCTATTTCCTCAACCCTTTCATTTCCTCATTCATGTGTTGATGTGCTTGGTCGTTATTGTTTGAAGACTTTCACTGAAGACTTTCTCAATTTCCTCAATCCTATTTCTTCAATAACTTTGTCTTCAGCCTGCTTATCCTTTTTATACGCTTCTTGTACTCTGTGCTTGTTTTCATTTCATCATGATGACTGTGTTACTACTCTGTTACGCTTGCATCTGAGTACTTATTCCACTGCTAGTTGTTCGTGACTTAGGAAATTCCTCACCTTGAATTTCCTCAGTGACGAATTTGTAAAAATCGCCTATTCACCCCCCTCTAGTCGACATAACACACTTTCAATAACCCATCATGCCATTGAATCTGGAGATAATTCCAAACCCTGGAGCTGAAGTTTTATCTAAAGAATAGGTGATCTCTGTCCTCCAGAAGTTGGGCAGGGAACATGGGACAAAGATTACCATCATCTTCAGATCTCTAATGCCTTCTCAAAAGCATGCTTCTTGTGTTCAGCCTATCATTGTGTTGTTTTATTATTTTGATGAATCTATGGGTAGTATCGGGGGTATGAACCATGGAGAAGTTAGAATACAGTAGATATAACGCCAATATAAAATTGGAATGAGTTTACACCAGTACCTAAAAGTGGTTATTTGCTTTGTTTCACTAACGGATCTCACGAGTTTTTTGTGGAGTTTTATGTTGTGAAGTTTTCATGTTTTGGGTGAAGTTTTGATGGACTAAGGAATGAGGAGTGGCAAGAGCCTAAGTTTGGGGATGCCCAAGGCACCCCAAGGTAATATTCAAGGACAACCAAGCATCTAAGCTTGGGGATGCCCTGGATGGCATCCCCTCTTTTGTCTTCAATCCATTGGTAAAATTACGTGATGCTATATTTTTATTCACCAAATGATATGTGTATTGCTTGGAGCGTCTTGTATTATATGAGTCTTTGTTTTTTAGTTTGCCACAATTATCCTTGATGTACACACCTTTTGAGAGGGACACACATTAATCATGGATTTATTAGAATACTAATGTGCTTCACTTATATTTTTTTAGCTAGGTAGTTGCTAGTGCTTCACTTATATCTTTTTAGAGCAGGATGGTGGTTTTATTTTGAATAAATTGATGAAGTCTCATGCTTTAGTTATATTATTTTGAGAGTCTTATAAATAGTATGGCAATTTGCTTAGGTTATGAATTTAGTCCTAATATGATGGGTATTCTTTCTTTTTTTGTGTGGAATATATGATGGGTATTCAAGAGGGATATAAAACTTTCATGAAGATCATTGAATATATGAGAAGCTCGATTCCTTGCATTTCTTTGAGATATAAAGATGGTGATATTAGATTCATGCTAGTGAATAATTGTGGATTAGTAAGAATATTTGTGTTAAGGTTTGTGATTCCCGAAGCATGCATGTATGATCTCTTGTTATGCGATGAAGTTGGAGCATGATCTATTTTTAGTTGTCTTCCTTATGAGTGGGGTCAGGGACAAGTGATGATATTTTCTGACCAATCTATCCCCCTAGGAGCATGCGTATTAGTACTTTGTTTTGATGGCTAATAAACTTTTGCAATAAATATGTGAGTTCTTTATGGCTAATGTTGAAATAATGGATTATACACACTCTCACCCTTCCACCATTGCTAGCCTCTTCGGTACTTCACATTTCCCTTTCTCACCTTGAGAGTTGGTGCAAACTTCACCGGTGTATCCAAACCCCGTGATATGATACACTCTTTCACACATAAGATGCCTTATATTTTCCTCAAAACAGCCACCATACCTACCTATTATGGCATTTCCATAGCCATTCCGAGATATATTGCCATGCAACTTCCACTGTTCCATTTTATTATGACTGTTGGGGATATAACCCCATGGTGTAACACGCCCAGGAGGGGTCGGGTTACACAATTGGCGACTCTGCAATGAAGCCTAGGCAGGCCCAAGAAGCCAAGACTTGAAAGCCAGGAGGCGGCTTACGAGGCGGGCCGACTGAAGGCCCAAGACCGGAGGTGGCGCGTGACCAGGAGGTGTAAGCCGCCCAACGATGACTTGCCTAGCAAGGCAAGGCGACTTAGAGCCAGGGTCGGTCACGGAGTATGACCTGACCTGGACACTGGTAAGCCCAGGGCCTCGACCTATGTATATAAAGGCGAGTCCCTATAGCGGGTTAGACAGAAGTTACGATCAATCGATAGCTAGGTAAAGCGAATCCTCTCCCTTGTTATCAATACTCAAGCAATAGCAACAAGGGTAGCAGTAGGCTTTTACCTCCACCGTGAGGGCCCAAACCAGGGTAAACTTGTGTCTCTCGTGCCGCTCAACCCCTTTAAGCTAATCACCATAGCCATGGCCTCATACCTAAGTCCTTTCATGAGGGCATCTGCCGTGACAAAACCATGATAGTTGGCGCTCGCTGTGTGGCCAGCGCATGGTGGTTTCGAGTTCTTGGAGGGCTCTTTCCCAGGGATTGAGGGATACACCATTGGCAGGATGACCAAGAGTTGTCGCGGCAAGCTCTACATCTATGACGCTGGTTGAGGCCCCGAGGCCGACTCAATCGAGTATAGGTAGCGGGCCCCCTTTGGCCGGATTCACGTCTTCATTGACAAGGTCGATGGATCAGAGCCTAAGCTGGACATCTGCACTGACATCACCGAGCTGGCTCGGCGCGCGCTACCCACCCGGGTTCAACCCGACCGGAAGCATGTTTTTGTAGGTTTCGCACAAGGCAAGGGCTTGCGGAAGATTCTGCATCTAGGGGAGAGACTCTCATCTACTCAGGTGATGAATCCTCGACTAGAGAGACGAAGTCGATCTATCAGCTTCAAGACAGCGGGGTTGGGGGCTACTCCGATGGTGACAGTATTTCGAACCCCTATGAGCCGCCGTGCAGGGCTGCTATCTTTATGGCTGGCATAGGGCCGGCTCTCAATTATTCAACATCGGCTGCAACAGCCTCTAACCTGGCCGTGGCAAGGGCTGGTGGATCCGGACAGGCAGGGCGCCGGCTCAAGTGTTGCTGGATCTCATGGGTACCTTGACAGCTCTATTGTCAATGAAGGTCACCGCGACGAATCAAGCAGAGCAAAATGTAGAGGTTGCAAAGATCCGTGAGGAGATAACCAAGACCCAGGAGGGCATTAACACAAAGAATACTAGGATGGCAGCGGAACAGGCTCAGATCGAGGCTGAGTCAGTGCGTGTGAGGCCAGAAACTTGGCGTTTAAGTCCGGATCAGAATGCCTCTAACGCAGTCCTTCGTAAGAGGCACTAGACCTGCCTTCCTTTGCATTATGAGCCCATGAATCTGTTTAACACACTGGGGGCAGGTCCAAGTACTCATGATGCAAGGGTGAATCCTCAGATTAACCCAGATGTGCCAGGAAATCGGGCGGCGGCTCAATCTCGGCAGCCTGAGCCTGCACAAAGGGAGGAACAAGTGCCTAACCCACCCCCAATCAGACACCGCCTTCGCGTGTCCTAACGCCACCTGGACACTTTTCTAACCCGATGGATAACATGTTAGCAGCGGCACCCGGCTGGCGGCGATTCCGATCACCGGTGAGTCACCAGTCGCGGTTGAGACTCAGAACGCGGTTGAGCTCTTGCATATGATCGTTGCACAACAAACAGCTTGTTCCTATAGCCGTGATCGTGTGCACTCGACTCCCCATCCGAGTCACAGTTACAGCCCGCGCATTGAGTTGCCGCAGTCTCTAGCAATGAACGGTGACGTAACCCGCCCCGTGATGATAACCCGGCCTATGGCCTAATGATTAATGCTCAGGCGATCATGGATAAAGCCATAGCTTGCCATGAGGCGGAAGCAGCAGCTCGGCAGGGGGCTTATCAGTGATAACCCACAAGTATAGGGGATCGCAACAGTTTTCGAGGGTAGAGTATTCAACCCAAATTTATTAATTCGACACAAGGGGAGCCAAAGAATATTCTCAAGTATTAGCAGCTGAGTTGTCAATTCAACCACACCTGAAATACTTAATATTAGCAGCAAAGTATTTAGTGGCAAAGTAGTATGGAAGTAACGGTAACGGTGGCAAAAGTGACAATAGCAGTTTTGTAGCAATTATAACAGTAGCAACGACAAAGTAACGTAGCAAAAGATCAATATGTGAAAAGCTCGTACGAAATGGATCAATGATGGATAATTATGTCGGATGGCATTCATCATGAAACAGTTATAACCTAGCGTGACACAGAACTAGCTCCAACTCATCAATATAATGTAGGCATGTATTCCGAATATAGTCATACATGCTTATGGAAAAGAACTTGCATGGCATATTTTGTCCTACCCTCCCATGGCAGCGGGGTCCTAATGGAAACTAAGGGATATTAATGCCTCCTTTTAATAGAGAACCGGATCAAAGCATTAGCACTTAGTGAATACATGAACTCCTCAAACTACGACAATCACCGGAAAGAATCCCAATTAGTCACCTTGGGGTATGCGTATCATAACTCGTAATAGGTGTCTACAACTTGCAATATAGGATCAAGAACACAAATATATTCATGAAAACATAATAGGTTTAGATCTGAAATCATGGCACTCGGGCCCTAGTGACAAGCATTAAGCATAGCAAAGTCATAGCAACATCAATCTCAGAACATAGTGGATACTAGGGATCAAACCCTAACAAAACTAACTCAATTACATGATAAATCTCATCCAACCCATCACCGTCCTGAAAGCCTACGAGGGAATTACTCACGCATGGCGGTGAGCATCATGAAATTGGTAATGGAGGAAGGTTGGTGATGATGATGGCAACGAATCCCCCTCTCCGGAGCCCCGAACAGGCCCCAGATCGGCCCTCTCGATGAAGAACGGGAGGTAGCGGCGGCTCCGTATCGTAAAACGCGATGAATCCTTCTCTCTGATTTTTCTCCTCGAAAGTGAATATATAGAGTTGGAGTTGACGTCGGTGGAGGTCCAGGGGACCCACAAGGTAGGGGGCGCGCCCAGGGGGGGTAGGGCATGCCGTCCACCCTTGTGGATAGCAGGTGGGTCCCCTTCATTGATTCTTTCGCCAATATTATTTATTTATTCAAAAAATGTTCTCCGTAAATTTTCAGGTCATTTCGAGAAATTTTATTTCTGCACGAAAATAACACCAAGGCAATTCTGCTGAAAATAGCGTCAATCCTGGTTAGTTCCATTCAAATCATGCAAATTAGAGTCCAAAATAAGGGCAAACGAGCTTGGACAAGTAGATACGATGGAGACGTATCAACTCCCCAAGCTTAACCCATTGCTTGTCGTCAAGCAATTCAGTTGACAAACTGAAAGTGATAAAGAAAAACTTTTACAAACTTAGTTTGATCTTGTTGTTGCAAATATGTAAAGCCAGCATTCAGGTTTTCAATGAATATTATGAACTAACCATATTCACAATAACATTTAGGTCTCAAATTTAATCATATTAATGGCATAATCAACTAGCGAGCAATAATAATAAATCTTGAATGACAACACTTTTTCAAAACAATGATATGATATAACAAGATGGAATCTCGCTATCCCTTTCTGAGACCGCAAAACATAAATGCAAAGCACCCTTGGAGATCAAGGACTGACTAGACATTGTAATTCATGGTAAAAGAGATCCACTCATAGTTATACTCAATATCAATTAATAACAACGCATACAAATAAAAGTGGTGCTCTCACTGGTACAACGATGTGCTATACAAACGGTTTTTAACCCCTTTCCACGACGGCGTTTGGAACCGTCGCCAAGTGAGTGTGGGCGATAGGGGGGTCCTTCCCACACGACCCAGAAATCGTCGGGGATAGGCCCTCCTAACTCACTGGCTGGGGCAAAATGATCTCATGTGCGATCCGGCGGGGCATCAAAACCCAATTGTTTCTGTTCGTATGTACATCCCACATGGTGAATCCGAGAAAATCATTTTCGTTCGTATGTATATAACACAGTTCTTTGTGTGGAAACGTTTATGCAAGGTGGTCTAATGCAAACAGTTCTCTGCCGGAAGCCGTGTGTGATTGTTAGTTGATCGAACACGCCTACTTTCTAGAAACCGTGCGGGTTGTTTGAGTTCATCGCCCACGGTGCTGTCTGAGTAACCGTCTGCAATAGAAAACCCCAATAAGCAGGGTAATTAGCCTATTCATGATAATCCATGTACTAATCAAATTGATATTTATTATAAAACACACCAGATATTTCATATCCGTATAACAACAACCAGGATTTCATAATCTAATTACATCAGATAGCTTCGGCACTCAGTTACGCCATTACACAACAGCACCAAGTTTCACATGCATCATCAAAAACCTTTGGAAAGTAGCATCATACACTGTGGTAAATAGACAGATGAACCTCATCTAGGAAACTGCAGAAGCGGAAGGCAAATATTGAGCCTTCAGTGATGTTGAATGTCCTTGCAACTTTAGGCCAGTGGCTACGGATAATTGCCCGCCCAACCTTCGTCCTCTTCAACAAGACTTCAATATTGTACCGTGGGTGTTGAATGAATACCTTCCTTGCCTCTTGACCATGCAGGTGGTTTGAGAGGTAATCATCAGTGAACTGCTTTGAAAAGTACTGAATGCATAAATCGCAGTTATAAATTTTGAAATGGCGCAAGGGGTAAAAACAAGGTAAAAGAGTTAGTACCATCCTATAGTTGAATGATGTCTTCTTCATTCTGCAAACAAAGATCTTGCAATTATTCGTCGCAAGTTTCTTCATCCTAACAATCTTTCTGAGTTTCTTGACTTGACTGATATTCATGGACATCTCATTTCCCCATATGCAAAATGGGTCAAATAGTGGGTTTAAGCCTCTGACAGCAGGACCTACATGTGCAAGGACAAATTGTAAGAAACCTAAATATTAGAATGATCCCTGCAACTGCATAATAACGTGCTATTAGCCAAAGGACCATGCTTGAACAAGCCTCGATGGTAAACCACAATGTCTCCCATTGTTTCCCTGCAACACACATAAGGAAGATCTTGATCAGGTTAACTGAGAGTTGCCATACTATCAGTAGAATATGTATTGAGTACATCCAAATTCGATTTATTTCACATGCATAACAATACAAAATTGTACCCACAGAAAATGAAAATCAAACTGCAGAACTGAACCAAACAGTTAAATGGACAACAGACCAAATGAACCAAAATAGTTAACTGAGCACGACATTGCAGAATAGAAACATGTACTGGAAGATAAGACAATTAACAACACAAATAATGCTTGAGAACAGTACTACGAAATGTAGCAATTGTTGGACCAAAGTGTTAACTGAACATTACATTTAAGAGGACCAAATTGTTAACTGAACATCAGAGTGCATATTAACATTACAGAGGACAAATCACTAGAAGGCACTGGCGGTGGCCTCGAGAAAGCAGCAAGAACTGTATTTTAAAGTAGACAACCGCATGGAGGTGTCGATGGTGGCCTAGAAGATGAGGTGCTCCTCCAAGATCTGACGGTTGGCACACATGGCAGCCATAGCAATCTCGTGCGCACGTGCGGCCGCATGCTACTGAGCTCCATGTTATACTATGTGCAAATGGCTATGGGCGGTGCTTAATTGGAGGAGGGGGATAGTGATTTCGACGGAAGGTGTAGCGCCGTCGGTCGGGCATGTGGGACGGAAATGGAGGAGGATGGTGTGGGTGGGGTGTGGATTACCTGACTATATCGATGAGGCCACGCAGCAAGAAGAAGGGTCGGCGGCGAGGAGGCTGCGCAGCAAGAAGAAGGGTCACCGGCAAGGAGGCGGCGCCGCAAGAAGAAGGGTCGCCGGTAAGGAGGCGGCGTTGCAAGAAGGGTCACCGGTGAGGAGGCTGAGTTGCCAGTAAGCAACAGTGAAGGTTTGAAATTGGAAAGCAAGGAGGAACAGTGGAAATGTGGATTTTGGTGGGAGGGAGGGGGCGAGGAGATAGATATTTCCGTGGTGGCAAATTTTTTTGCTCGGTGCCGCGAGAAACTAGCGCGCAAGTGTGGTTCAAGCGGGGGCGGTGGACTGTAGACGGTGAAGGTTCATGCGTAAGCCAGACAAGACGGTGCGCCAAGATATTTTATATCACATCCCGCACGGTTCTTTCTAGTAAACTATTTGTGGTATACCTGATTTTATTATGTTTTGAAAGACAAAATGGTGTTACGGAGGGAAAGGATGGTGTTTGAATTGCTAGAATATTTACGTATAGTGAACATGCAACTAGTACATGAGTGTCGTGTTTAAATTTGGAATTATTCCGGGTTCGTTTGGCATTTTTATGCATTAATTGAGTTTCTCGGCATTTAATGTGCATAATTCAAATTTGAACTACAAGCACATGCTCCAGTGCACCAAAGTTTGTTGAAAAATCACATGTGTGTCTTTGGGTGAATTTATAGGTCCCATGCAAGAAATGGGAATGAAATACAAACATCTAGGCATCATGGCTCGGTTGGAAATATTGAGAAACTTGGTTTTTTAATTCCTGTAAATCCAAAACATGCCTGAAAATCATGAAACTTGGCATGGTGTCATGACATAGCACCAACATGCTGCGGTAAATTTTTGGGACAAATTAGGAGAAGCTTTGGTATAAGCTTCTTGCAAATCAGAGCTTCCCTCATGAAGGCCTGTGGTTCCGAGAGGGAACGTGCCACCTCCGTGTGCGAAACGACATACGTACACAACCTTCTCCTGCCTTAATTTTTTTACATAGGTAGATTATACCAAATAGAAGTATCATGCTAAATTTTGGAATTATTCCAGGTTCGTTTGGCCTTTTTTATACATTAATTGAGTTTCTGGGCATTTAATGTGCATAATTCAAATTTGAACTACAAGCACATGCTCTAGTGCACCAAAGTTGGTTGAAAAATCACATGTGTGTCCATGGGTGAATTTCTAGGTCCCATGCAAGAAATGGGAATGAAATTCAAACATCTGGGCATCGTGGCTCGGACGGAAAGATTGAGAAACTTGGTTTTTTAATTCCTGTAAATCCAAAACACGCCAGAAAATCATGAAACCTGGCATGGTGTCATGACATGGCACCAACATGCTATGGTATTTTTTTTGGCTGAATTGGGACAAGCTTTGGTGTAAGCTTCTTGCAAACCGGAGCTTCCCTCAAGAAGGCTCGTGGTTCCGAGAGGGAACGTGTCACCTCCGTGTGCGAAACGACATACTTACACTGCCTTCTACCGCCTTAATTTTTTACACACGCAGATTAGACCAAATGGAGGTATCATGCTAAATTTTGGAATTATTCAGGGTTCGTTTGGCCTTTTTTATACATTAATTGAATTTCTGGGCATTTAATGTGCATAATTCAAATTTGAACTACAAGCACATGCTCTAGTGCACCAAAGTTGGTTGAAAAATCACATGTGTGTCCTTGGGTGAATTTATAGGTCCCATGCAAGAAATGGGAATGAAATTCAAACATCTGGGCGTCGTGGCTCGGACGGAAAGATTGAGAAACTTGGTTTTTTAATTCATGAAAATCCAAAACACCCCTGAAAAACATGAAACTTGGCATGGTATCATGACATGGCACCAATATGCTGCGGTAATTTTTTGGCCGAATTGGGACAAGCTTTGGTGTAAGCTTCTTGCAAACCGGAGCTTCCCTCAAGAAGGCTCGTGGTTCCGAGAGGGAACGTGTCACCTCCATGTGTGAAACGACATACGTACATTGCCTTTTCCCGCCTTAATTTTTTTACACAGGCAGATTAGACCAAATAGAAGTATCGTGCTAAATTTTGGAATTATTCCGGGTTCGTTTGGCCTTTTTTATACATTAATTAAATTTCTTGGCATTTAATGTGCATAATTCAAATTTGAACTACAAGCACATGCTCTAGTGCACCAAAGTTGGTTGAAAAATCACATGTGTGCCTTGGGTGAATTTCTAGGTACCATGCAAGAAATGGGAATGAAATTCAAACATCTGGGCATCGTGGCTCGGCTGAAAAGATTGAGAAACTTTGTTTTTTAATTCCTTTAAATCCAAAACACGCCTGAAAATCATGAAACTTGGCATGGTGTCATGACATGGCACCAACATGTTGTGGTAATTTTTCTATCTGATTTGCGAAGGCGCACACATTAACAATCAACAAAGTCATTTTGGAACAAGTGCTGTCACGTTACAAATCGGAAACACAACTATTATTGAAACCGTAGGCGTTCTACTTACCAATTACGTGCCGCCACGCGTCCCCTTTTTTTATTGGCTAGGAGGTGCTGTGCGGGGTAGCTATTTGAGTACGGGAGGCATGCGATCAGACCCTTGCGCGTGCTGATCAGGAGGAGAGCCCTTTGACCTCTACCCGCCGTGCACCTCCCTCCCAACGTCTCCATTAATGGCGCCCGAGCCCCTGTTTACGGCGTGGCTATATGTCTCACTGGACTGAGATTTAAGAGAGAAAAATGAAAATCTAAAAAGAAAGTTTTTCATGGATCTTGATGTAAGATCTGACGGACCTATATAGCATCGACTGCGACTTATAGCAAGCATGATGAATATAAGGAAGTTGACAATGGATAATAATTGTCTTACATATTTAGGAACATAATTAAAAAAAGCCACATGCGGCAACGCCCGAAATACACAAGGGCAAAAGAAGAAGGAAGACAACGATCTGGCTCACTGATCTCTACTTTCTTGACGCATTGCTGCAGGAGTCTCTGCGGCGAGCGGCGATGATCTCTTTCTTATCCTCAAGATGCTGCTTGAGAGCATCCACGGATTCCTACATCGGCCTTCTGCGCTCGATGTGCAACATGGCATTCTCGTCCATAAGTTTCTCGATGATGACGCCAGTCGATGCAACACACCCCAGGTATGATGCCCAACTATGCACATGCACAAGATCAAGATTGGAGCACCAGCTTAGGACAAAGGTTGAAGAACCAAGAGACTTGAAGAATCAACATGCAGCTTAGAGAGATCGAGATCGAGCCAAAGGAACATGATATCGGCAAGAGAAGGGCCTCCCTCGCCGGGCACGCGAGCCCGGCAAGGGGCCAGGCCACCACTAGAAGCAAGCAATCAAGACACCCTGGCAGCGCCTGCCGGGGCTTGCGGGGCCTGAACCACCCCGCCAACCATGCAAGTACAACCCACGTCGTCAATCAGTGCGGTGTCAAGCCGCAAGGTGATTAAGTGGCAGCATCTGCCACATGACATCCAACTCCTATACAAGAAACCCACAGGTGACACCCGTCCAGCGACGTGTCAAGAGTACAGGTGCGGAGCTGGTGAGATAAGCCCGACAGGCCTTGCCGGGCAGCTAGTGATGTGACACCGAGCATTGCATTAAATGCACCCTGCTAGCCCGCAGAGTTAGGTATCACTACAAAAAAATACACTTCCGTGATGATACGTGTTTGTCACAGTAGGTCGCGTTTTTTGTCATGCATATACATCCATGACGATTTTATGACAGAATCAAGATAGTCATACCTGTGCTGTTGTAGAAGTGTTCCATGTCATTACCAAAATTATCATCACGGAAGTGTCCACTTCCATGGCGATAAATCGCGCGTCACAGAAGTGCTTTCGTCAAGGGTGACTGACACGTGGCATCCACCGTAGCGGAATGCGTTAAGCTATCTGGTCCGGTTTTGGATCCGATAAGCCGTTAACAGCCCGGACCAATGGGGATTTTCCATGTGTGAAATCATCATTGGCCGGAGGAAACATGTGTTGCCTCACCGTTGTGATAGATGTCATCCACTCATTGGACAGGAGGCGCCTATGATAGGTCGACACGTGGTACGGCCCAACAGTGGCCCATTTCGGTGAAAAAGGTCGGCCCAGTAAAAATTAGCAGGCCGACCCATACAAGGCGTACTTGTCTCAGGTCCATTTAAGCCCACAGCCCATACGAGATGTGGCAATTCCGGCCGTCAACGACCCGTTAAAGATTTGACACCATTGCAGCCCATCGTCAGTTCGGGCCCATTAACAGCCCACTATATATTTAGGCTCAATATCGGCCCAATGAGATTTCGGCCTGTTAACGGCCCATTCAGTGGATGGGCCAATTTTCATGATGTACATCTTTCGGCCTTTTAGCGACCCATTTAAATGTTGGTCTAATTTCCGGCCCGGTGTGTCTTTCAGCATATTGACGACCCATAAATCAGTTGGTCCATTTGTAGTCGGACCTGAGTTTCGGCCTTTTAGCGACCCATTTAAGTGTTGGGCCAATTTTCCGGCCCGGTGTGTCTTTCAGCCTGTTGACAACCCATATATCCGTTGGGCCATTTGTAGTCGTACCAGAGTTTTGGCCCTTTAACGGCCCATGCCCTTCATGGTCCAATACCAGCCCGGTTTCTCTTTCGGCCTACTAAAGGCCCACAACACAGTTGGGCCATTTACAATACGACCTGACTTTCAGCCTCTTAGCGGCCCATGCTCTTCATGGTCCAGTACAAGCCCGCTGTCTCTTTCGGCCTGCTAAAGGCCCACAGTATAGTTGGGCTATATGTAGCCCGAACTTAGTAACGGCCTGTTAACGGCCCGTGAAATCAATTGGGCCCACTTGTTGCCCTCTTCGATGTCACCCTGTTAATGACCCGGGAGTTAAGAGGACCGACCATTAACTTTTGGCCTGGTAACGGCCCATTAACTTAATGGGACCACTAAAGTTCATACATGTCTTTAGGAAAAATTAGATAATTTGAGCCCATTACGACGAGCAATTATGCACAGGACCAAAACCGATCAAGCAAAGGTACGACATACAAGGAAAAATGTTGCACATCCAGCATATATTATAGGAAATAACATCCACTAGGCAATCAAAGATTGATGCCAGTGCAAATAAATTAACAGAACCTAACGATCTACAACATCACAATCTGCAACCTCAGCACGGATGACGCCCATAAGCATGTGGGCAAGTTCTTGCTGCTTTGCTACAATGTCTCTGGAAACATTGATCAGTTGTTGTGTCGCACGACTCTGCACCTTTGATTCCTCCACCATTTCCATCATTCCTTCAGCCATTAATTGGTTCACAAACATACATTTTTTCCGTTGCATTCGAGATAGAGGATACTGAACAGATTTAGATGGCGACTTTGGCAGGCTTGTATTATTGATAGTGGAGACTGTCTCGACCACTTCATCATAACATAAATTAGGAGGGGAACCAAACAGATTAATCATGAGTTATTGCCATATTACATGGCCTAGATTTATTGGAAAGAAACTACGGGGTTGCCTTGCTGTTTTCAGAGTTTGTCTTCTTATCTTCATCAGCATGCACCAAATTAAGACACTAGCATTGCTATCATTGGCCAAGTCAGATAATAGGAAAGCAACATTGGCACAACGAACGTTTGGGCAACTAGCCAACACCAAATTAACACAATATGGCACAACTATCATCAGCCAGGTAAGGTAATACGAAAGCAACATTGACACAATGAATGAATGGGCAACCGGAGCAGCACTACAATTTTGTAATGTCCATGATATGAGATAGTACACTCATGTAGCTCAGTATGCAAAACCACCAGGCAATTTTCTTTACAAAAATCAACATTGGCGCCTTTAACATTTTGCTACAACTAATTTTAGATCAGATAAAGGTTGGATTCACGTCGATTAACAAAATACATGCAGATGTAAAAATATAGTGATATACAACAGGTACTTACATCAGCATTGGAGCACAGAGAATTCCCGCAAGATATTTTCCTCGAATACAATCCCAATGAAGGAAGTCTTCTATCATTTAACCTTATTTTCTAAAAGAGAGATGGGTAAGAAACATGTAGAAAATATGATCAGCATGCTATAAAATTTCATGATGCGAGGGTACGCACACGCTTCTTAGAATGGAGCTGACATTCTTTTGTTGGACTAGAGGGAACTAGTTCTTTGGCCACTGGAATCTGCTTATTATCAGTGGGAGTTGGGTTTCTCTCTGCTGGAGCAGTATCTATGAAAAATGGAGTTGGTTTATTATCTCCTGGCGTTTGGATCTTTTGCAAAGACCTGGTTTGTAACCCTTCAGATTCTAACATAGTCGTCTTCCCCTTGCATGTCTTATATAGAAGAATGGTGCTTCAATTATAAAACATGCTACAACAGAGATGGAATAGGTACTGAAGAATAGAAAGGCATGACATATTGACATGTATTCCCTCCATCCAGAAATAAATGGATGGGTCTAGGCGTATTGCAGTTCTAGATACATCTAGTTTTATCCATTTCTGCGACATGTAATCCGGACAGAGGGAGTATGATGTAAGAGCTAGGGATACAACAGGACAACACAGTAAAAAAACACTGAAAACCCACTGCAGAACCAAAGTAATCAAATCCACTGATATGAGATAATACACTCATGCAGCTCAGGATGCAAAACTACCAGGCAGTTTTCCTTACAAAAATCAACATTGTGGCCTTTAATCATACATTTTGCTACAACTAAATTTAGATCAGATAAAGGTTGGATTCACGCCGATTAAAAAAATACATGCTGATGTAAAAATATAGTGATATACAACTGGTACTTGATAACCCACAAGTATAGGGGATCAATTGTAGCCTCTTTCGATAAGTAAGAGTGTCGAACCCAATGAGGAGCTAAAGGTAGAACAAATATCCCCTCAAGTTCTATCAACCACCGATACAACTCTACGCGCGCTTAACGTTCGCTTTACCTAGAACAAGTATGAAACTAGAAGTACTTTGTAGTTTTTTCTGGATAAGTTTGCAAGATAATAAAGAGCGCGTAAATAAAAAGTAGGGGTTGTTTAGATAAAGAAACGATGAAGGTAATATAGCGAGTGTGGAAAATGGTGGTAGGAGTTGCGAAATTGTCCCTAAGCAATTGACTACTTTACTAGACCGATAGCGAGTTTCATGTGGGGGAGGCCACTGCTAGCATGTCATCCGTGACTTGGAATTCTATGCACTTATGATTGAAACAATTAGCAAGCATCCGCAACTACTAACGTTCATTAATGTAAAACCCAACCATAGCATTAAGATATATTGGTCCCCCTTCAATCCTGTATGCATCAATTTCTATGCTAGGTTGAAGCTTCTGTCACTCTTGCCCTCCAATACATAGTCCTATCAACATACAACTAACCCTATGGTGTGATCCACGCGCGTGATCATATGATGGGCACCAAAGGACAGCAACATAACCACAAGCAAATTAAATCAATCATAGTAATTCACCAATCACCGATAGGACAACGAAAATCTACTCAGACATCATAGGATGGTAACACATCATTGGATAATAAGATGAAGCATAAAGCACCATGTTCAAGTAGAGGGTACAACGGGTTGCGGGAGAGTGGACCGCTGTAGATAGAGGGGGGAAGGTGATGGAGATGTTGGTGGAGCTAGCATAGGTGTTGGTGAAGATCGCGGTGATGATGATGGCACCAGCGGCGTTTCAGTGCCACCGGAAGAGAGGGGGAGAGCCCTCCCTTCTTCTTCTTCCTCCTTGACCTTCTCCCTAGATGGAAGAAGGGTTTCCCCTCTAGTCCTTGGCTTCCATGGCATGGGAGGGGCGAGAGACTCTCCGAGATTGGATCTGTCTCTCTCTGTTTCTGCGCTCTGGGATTCTGCCCTTTCACCGTTTCTTATATATCGGAGATCCGTAACTCTGATTGGATTGAAACCTTCGCCCAGATTTTTCTCCGAAAATTAGCTTTCTTGCAGCCAAAGAAGAGCGGCAACCGCCTTACGAGGGGCCCACGAGGGTTAGGGGCGCGCCCAGGGGGCAGGCGCGCCCCCCTGCCTCGTGGCCCCCTCGGGCAACTTCTCGCGTTTATTCTTCTTCCCATATTTCATAAATATTCCAAAAATATTCTCCGTCCATTTTTGTCCCGTTTGGACTCTGTTTGATATGGATTTTCTGCGAAGAAAAAAACATGGAACAAACAGGAACTTGCACTGGGCACTAGATCAATATGTTAGTCCCAAAAATAGTATAAAAAGTTACCAAAAGTATATGGAAGTTGTAGAATATTGGCATGGAACAATCAAAAATTATAGATACGTTGGAGATGTATCAGCATCCCCAAGCTTAATTCCTGCTCGTCCTCGAGTAGGTAAATGATAAAAAAGATAATTTTTGATGTGGAATGCTACCTAGCATAATCTTGATCATGTAATCTAATCATGGCATGAATATTAAGACACGAGTGCTTCAAAGCAATAGTCTATCATTTGACATTAAGATAATAATACTTCAAGCATACTAATAAAGCAATCATGTCTTTTCAAAATAACATGGCCAAAGAAAGTTATCCCTGCAAAATCATATAGTCTGGCTATGCTCCATCTTCACCACACAAAATATTCAAATCATGCACAACTTTTTACGTTCTCAAACCTTTTCAACTTTCACGCAATACATGAGTGTGAGCCATGGACATAGCACTATAGGTGGAATAGAATATGATGGTGGAGGTTGTGTGGAGAAGACAAAAGATGAGAAAGTCTCACATCGACGCGACTAATCAACGGGCTATGGAGATGCCCATCAATTAATGTCAATGTGAGGAGTAGGGATTGCCATGCAACGGATGCACTAAGAGCTATAAGTGTATGAAAGCTCAAACTGGAAACTAAGTGGGTGTGCATCCAACGTGCTTGCTCATGAAGACCTCGGGCATTTGAGGAAGCCCATCATCGGAATATACAAGCCAAGTTCTACAATGAAAATTCCCACTAGTTTATGAAAGTGATAACTCAAGAGACTCTCTATATGAAGAACATGGTGCTATTCTGAAGCACAAGTGTGGTAAAAGGATAGTAACATTGTCCCTTCTCTCTTTTCTCTCATTTTTTCTCCTTTTTCTCTTTTTTCGTTTTCATTTTTTTGGTGGGCTTCTTTGGCCTCTTTTATTATTTTGTGGGCTTCTTTGGCCTCTTTTATTTTTTTGTAAAGTCCGGAGACTCATCCCAACTTGTGAGGGAATCATAGCTTCCATCATCCTTTCCTCACATGGGACAATGCTCTAATAATGATGATCATCACACTTCTATTTACTTACAACTTTATTACAACTCGATGTCTAGAACAAAGATATGACTCTATATGAATGCCTCCGGTGGTGTAACGGGATGTGCAATGATCTAGCATAGCAATGACATAAAAAACGGACAAGCTATGAAAACATCATGCTAGCTATCTTACGATCATGCAAAGCAATATGACAATGAATGCTGAAGTCATGTATATGATGATGATGGAAGTTGCATGGCAATATATGTCGGAATGGCTATGGAAATGCCATAATAGGTAGGTATGGTGGATGTTTTGAGGAAGATATAAGGAAGCTTATGTGTGATAGAGAGTATCGTATAACGGGGTTTGGATGCACCAGCGAAGTTTGCACCAACTCTCGAGGTGAGAAAGGGCAATGCACGGTACCTAAGAGGCTAGCAATGATGGAAGGGTGAGAGTGCGTATAATCCATGGACTCAACATTAGTCATAAAGAACTCACATACTTATTGCAAAAGTATATTAGTTATCGAAACAAAGTAGCGCCCGCATGCTCCTAGGGGGATAGATTGGTAGGAAAAGACCATTGCTCGTCCCCGACCGCCACTCATAAGGAAGACAATCAATAAATAAATCATGCTCCGACTTCATCACATAACGGTTCACCATACGTGCATGCTACGGGAATCGCAAACTTCAACACAAGTATTTCTACAATCCACAACTACCCACTAGCATGACTCTAATATCACCATCTTTATATCGCAAAACTATTGCAAGGAATCAAACATATCATATTCAGTGATCTACAAGTTTTATGTAGGATTTTATGACTAACCATGTGAATGACCAATTCCTGTCATCTCTCTAAATAGATATAAGTGAAACAAGAGAGTTTAATTCTTTCTAAAAAAGATATTCCCATGCTCTAACAAATACAAGTGAAGAAAAAGAGCATTCTACAAATGGTGGTTTTCTATGTGAAGAGAAACAGGCAATCCAAACTTCAAATGATATAAGTGAAGCACATGAAGCATTCTATAAAGCCATACTCAAAAGATTTAAGTGAAGTGTAATGAGCATTCTATAAATCAACCAAGGACTATCTCATGCCAGCATGGTGCACAAAAGAAAAGTGAAAACTAAATGCAAAAGACGCTCCAAGATTTACGCATATCATGTGACGAATAAAAATATAGCTCCAAGTGAAATTACCGATGATCGTTAGAAGAAAGAGGGGATGCCTTACGGGGCATCCCCAAGCTTGGTTGCTTGGGAGTCCTTGAATACTTCCTTGGGGTGCCTCAGGCATCCCCAAGATTAGGCTCTTGCCACTCCTTATTCCTTCATCCATCGTGATCTCTCCCAAAACATGAAAACTTCAATCACACAAAACTCAATAGAAAACTCGGTAAGATCCATAAGTATAATGAAGCAAATCACTACTCTAAGTACTGTTGCAAACCAATTCATATTTTTTTGCATTGTAGCTACTCTAGTATAACTTCTCCATGGCTTAATCCACTGATAGAAATTGATAGTTTCATCAAAACAAGCAAACTATGCATCAAAAACATAATCTGTCTTAAACAGGACAGTCTGTAGTATCTGAACATTCACCATACCTATGGTACTCAAAAAATTCTTCCAAAATTAGGAAAAATAAACAATTTGTATATAAAGACAGTGCAAAAAGTTTCAGAACTGTTTGACATTCCAGTAAACAATGTAAAATCACGCACTACAGCCAAAGTTTCTGTCCTGCACCGCACAAACCAACAAGAATTGTAAACATCATAAAGGCAAACCTTGGCACATTATTTTTATTATACAATGGAATTGTAGAAGGGGATAATTATTATTTTTGAAAAGTTTCTGTAAGCAAGATTCACAAAGTATCTGTGGGCATGAACAAAGTTCAAGGAGCTCCCCCACTTCAACAATGCTTGTCTCTCTCACTTTCACTTTCCTTTTTGAAAAAGTTTTGGGTTCCCCACTTTATTTTTTTTTGTTTTTAAACTTTATGAAAGCGCACAACAGAAATAAATGAGTCTCTAAAACTTCCGGGTTGTCTCCCCGGCAGTGCTTTCTTTAAAGCCATTAAGCTAGGCATATAGTGCTCAAGTAATGGATCCACCCGGATCCCAAGGTATATCAAAGACAATTTTAATTAACAATGATTTGTAATTTAGTAGTGAGCACAAAGTAACATATATCATGTAATGACGAAGTCTAACTCTCTACCTATGCATCGGCATGTAATAAAAGAACAACTCATGCACACAATGTAAAGGCCAATGCATAGTATAAACAGTTTCTTACAGTTTTTTCGTGTTGGAAACATAAAGAGGCGGAGATGTAGTTCCTCTCTCATAATAATTGCAAGTAGGAGCAGCAAGCACATGCATATTATATCTATAAAAATCATCAACGCAACCCATCAATATAATCCTTAATAAGGGTAAACTTCTCCGATATAGTGTAGTTGGGAGAATTCAAAAAGATAATAGGACTATCATGCGTGGGTGCAATAGCAACAATTTCATGTTTAACATAAGGAACTATAGCAAGTTCATCTCCATAAGCATAATTCATATTGGCATCTTGGCCACAAGCATAGCAAGCATCATCAAAAAGGGATATTTCAAAAGAATCAACGAGATCATAATAGTTATCATAGCAATCATCCTTCGGTAAGCATCAAGGGACATTAAACAATGTATGAGTTGGAGGGTTACTCTCATTAGAAGGTGGGCACGGGTAGCTAATCCGTTCTTCCTCCTTTTGTTCTTCGCTCTCCTCATCATCTTTTCCATCCAATGAGCTCACAGTTTCATCAATTTCTTCTTCCATAGACTCCTACAAAATATTAGTCTCTTCTTGGACAGCGGAGTCTCTCTCAATAAAATCATCAATACCGGAATTAAATTCATAATTCTCATAGAAATATTTAAAGATAGCTAAATTTTTAGGTCGATAAACTGAATCATCAAAACTTTCACACCCTTTAAACAAAGATTCAATTTCATAAGCACCCATAAAAGCAACAAATTCGTCTATTTGTTCCACATCATAGTTATCATATATACAATTAGCATAAGAAGCTAAGGTTTTATCATCATTAAATTTGCATGAAAAGGGAAGGTGTGGAGCCTTCATCCTAGAGCAAGAAGTATAATCATATCTCAAGCATAGTTCCCGAGCATACCAATGCAACATATGAATTTGATCCCATAATAGTTTCCCTTTTTGAGTCAAGAGATAATCCCTAAAGTATTCATGCTGATCCAACGTGTCTCCCATTACTAAGTTGATTGGTGTTTCCTTAGGATTATCAAAGTAGTACATAATATCTTTCACATAATGAGCATCGAGGGTTTTATGAGGTTCCCCATCTCCATGAGTAGCATGTACACCTAATTTTTTTGGGACTTCATGCTCCATATCCATAACTAAAGATAGAGAACAACTTAGAACAGCAAATAAAAGTTACTTAGCAATAAAGCAAACAAGCACACACAAGAATGTTCACCCCACGCTATAACTCCCCGGCAACGGCGCCAGAAAAAGGTCTTGATAACCCACAAGTATAGGGTATTAATTGTAGCCTCTTTTGATAAGTAAGAGTGTCGAACCCAACGAGGAGCTAAAGGTAGAACAAATATTCCCTCAAGTTCTATCGACCACCGATACTACTCTACGCACGCTTAACGTTCGCTTTACCTAGAACAAGTATGAAACTAGAAGTACTTTGTAGTTTTTTCTGGATAGGTTTGCAAGATAATGAAGAGCGCATAAATAAAAAGTAGGGGCTGTTTAGATAAAGAAACGATGAAGGTAATATAGTGAGTGTGGAAAAATGGTGGTAGGAGTTGCAAAATTGTCCCTAAGCAATTGACTACTTTACTAGACCGATAGCAAGTTTCATGTGGGAGAGGCCACTGCTAGCATGTCATCCCTGACTTGGAATTCTACGCACTTATGATTGGAACTATTAGCAAGCGTCCGCAACTACTAACATTCATTAAGGTAAAACCCAACCATAGCATTAAGATATATTGGTCCCCCTTCAATCCTGTATGCATCAATTTCTATGCTAGGTTGAAGCTTCTGTCACTCTGGCCCTCCAATACGTAGTCCTATGAACATACAACTAACCCTATGGTGTGATCCACGCGCGTGCTCATATGATGGGCACCAAAGGACAGCAACATAACCACAAGCAAATTAAATCAATCGTAGTAATTCACCAATCACCGATAGGACAACGAAAATCTACTTAGACATCATAGGATGGCAACACATCATTGGATTATAATATGAAGCATAAATCACCATGTTCAAGTAGAGGGTACAGCGGGTTGCGGGAGAGTGTACCGCCATAGATAGAGGGGGGAAGGTGATGGAGATGTTGGTGGAGATGGCGTAGGTGTTGGTGAAGATTGCGGTGATGATGATGGCCCCGGTGGCGTTCCGGCACCACCGGAAGAGAGGGGAAGAGGGCCCCCTTCTTCTTCTTCTTCTTCCTTGACCTTCTCCCTAGATGGGAGAAGGGTTTCCCCTCTGGTCCTTGGCTTCCATGGCATGGGAGGGGCGAGAGCCCCTCCGAGATTGGATATGTCTCTCTGTCTCTCTTTGTTTCTGCGCTCTGGGATTCTGCCCTTTCACTGTTTCTTATATATCCGAAGATCCGTAACTCCGATTGGATTGAAACCTTTGCCCAGATTTTTCTCCAAAAATTAGCTTTCTTGCGGCCAAAGAAGAGCAGCAACAACCTTAGGGGGGGCACGAGGGTCATTGGTGCGCCCCTGCCTTGTGGCCCCCTCGGGCACCTTCTCGCATTGATTCTTCTTCCCATATTTCACAAATATTCCAAAAATATTCTCCGTCCGTTTTTATCCCGTTTGGACTCTGTTTGAAATGGATTTTCTGCGAAACAAAAAAACATGCAACAAACAGGAACTGGCACTGGATCAATATGTTAGTCCCGAAAATAGTATAAAAAGTTGCCAAAAGTATATGAAAGTTGTAGAATATTGGCATGGAACAATAAAAAATTATAGATATGACGGAGAGGTATCAGTACTTACATCTGCATTGGAGCACAGAGAATTCCCGCAAGAATCTTTCCTCACAGACGATACCAGTGCATAAATTCTTCTATCTGTTAAGCTTATTTTCATGATGCAAGGATACGCACACGCTTCTTAGAATGGAGTTCACATATTTTTGCTGGACTGGGGCGGACTAGTTCTTTGGCCACTGGAATCTGCTTATTATCAGTAGGAGTTGGGTTTCTCTATGCTAGAGCAGTATCTATAAAAACTGGAGTTGGTTTATTATCTCCTGGCGTTTGGATCTTTTGCAAAGACCTGGTTTGTAACCCTTCAGATTCTAACGTAGTCGTCTTGCCCTTGCATTCCTTGTATAGAAGAATGTTGCTTCAATTATAAAACATGCTACAGCAGAGAGATGGAATAAGTACTGAAGAATAGAAAGGCATGACATATTGACATGTATTCCCTCCATCCAGAAAAAATGGATGGGTCTAGGCGTATTTAAGTTCTAGATACATCCTTTTTATCCATTTCGGCAACATGTAATCCGGATGGAGGGAGTATGGTGTAAGAGCTAGGGATATGACAGGACAACACAGTAAAAAACACTAGTTGAATGTAAAACTATATGCTAGCAGAATACATACAGAAAAAACTAAGGCAACATACACGTGTCTGATTGGGAAACTAAGATGGCATTGCAACAGACCACTAGAACATCACTTCAATGTAAAAAAGCATGGTATGGGAGACTGATGAAGTACATACTGATGAATAACAATGCATAAGATATTCAGAAGCATGATGTCCAAATTAAGCAGATGGCATTGCGATAGATTAGAATGACAGTACTTGAATTTGAGAACATGTTATCATGAATGGAATAGGTACTGAAAAACAGGAAGGCATGACATATTTACATGCATGATCAGCATGCTAAGCACATGGCATTGCAACAGAGTAGATACACTCCAGGACATTATATGCATGTTGTACCCATATCACGGGCCAAGTTAGAGCAAGGACCTTGTGGGGTGAAGAGGATTCAACATCTTTCTGCAAGTCTTCTGAAGAACTGCCTTTACATGTTCCATCATATTGGGTATCATTGACATCAAGTTTATTGGCCTTTACATTGCTCCGTGAGGTTCTTGTGGATATATCAGTGTGTGCAATTATATCTGACATGCATGGAAGACAACTAGTAGTTAGATTTATGTAATGAGTGCCTGTAGGAGACAACATAAATAGTAGGACCGGGGTTAACTAGCAGTAACAGGTCTGAAAAACTAAAGGGAGAACACAGATGAAAGCTACAGAATATGTATTGTTTGTACTCGAGATTAACTAGATGACACACACAAGTATTAAAGAACAGCATAGGTAATACCAGAAGTGGTATAATACTATAATCACCAGCCTGTGGGATAGCATTGTCTGATGAATGATAACTATGGAACAGCGTTACCTAAAGAACAAGTATCTTAGTTGAACTATGGAACAACGTTAACTCCTGAACAAGACCCGTAAGAGATCAGCATGAATATACAGTGAAATGTGATAATATATTTTCCATGCTTAGATGAATAACAAAGCCATAAATGTTGCACACAAGTAAGATGAGGGTACAACCTATCTGGCCGCCATCCATAGGAGTGAGCATCATGTGCCGACTTGTCGATGGCCCTGCAGTTGTTGTGGCTATCCATGTCGGGCACGCGCATTCGATGCAGGGAACTGATGAGTGGGGACTATAGCTCCCTTCTGGTGTATGCTTCCCTTGTTGGAGCAGCTGAGGTGAGTCGAAAGACGGTGTTGCTGAAGATGCAGATAACGCATAATGTTAAGAACGACACATCTCTTTGATCTGAAGAAATACACTAAGAGATCAACAGCAAGGTACTACAGTGGCGACACGTCTGTTGACTAAAGACTAAATTGGGGTCACACGATTTTATTTTATTTTGGTATTGTACGATCTACGCCGGATGGCTTGATGGCCGTCTTGTGCCTCCCGACTGACATTGTTAGGAATCTTCCCCGAAGAGCCTGCGACCAACGGCAGAGCAGCCTGCCTCCGCCGTCCGTGGCCCCGGCCAAAACCCCGCTCCCCGCCCCACCGCACTGCCGTGGTTGCACCGCCCCCGGGCCAATCCACAAAGACTCCCGGTCATCCAGATCCGGCGGCGACAATACCTTCAACCCACGCAACTCTAAGATAGCCATCTAAGCACTGCTTCCGCGGTGAACTTGCAGCCTCACACCCTTACGTTAGACACCAGCCAACCGGCAGCCTAGGAGCTCTGCCGCCTTGAGGGGTGTTGCTTCCCATTGGGAATCAATTGGCCCAGAATAAAAATTTAGACAACTGACGCCTAAATAATGTGATTTGAGATGAGGGTGCGACCTATCTGGCGGCATGGTGAAGTAGGTAGGTCCAGCTACCGAGTCGGTGAGGCCGGCGCGGTTGTGGTGGCGACCGGCGACAGGGAAACAACGATGTCGCGACGGTCGATGGCTACGGGGAAGCAGCGCCGGGACTCTGGACGGATCCAAAGTTGGAGCCGCTCTGGCACCGTGAAGAACGACAGGGTGAATCGGCTCCGGTACGGTTCACGTGGCCGTCATCGAGGCAGCTCTAGCAGCACGGAGTAAGAGGCACATGGCCTAGTGCACGACGGCAAATGGACATCGTCTCCGGCATTAGGGAGGAGGGCGGCTATGAAATTGATGAGGTGGGGGCGCCATGGAGGAGGGGCTGCGGTTTCACGACTTGGGAGAAGGGAGATTCCGGGAAGAAGGTTATTTGGCACCCACGAGGT
>NC_041392.1:325009671-325010787 GCF_002162155.2 Triticum dicoccoides | reverse complement strand
ACCCACGAGGTATGAATAGGGGGGGGGGGAATTGGGAGGGGAGTGGAACCATGTTTTACGGACACATTTGCCTGAAATGTGAGGGGGAGTTACAGTTCCACCCCTGCCTTTAGGCTTCTCGGCTTGGGTCTGTGTACTGAGGGTCGGGGATAGTAGAGTAACTTTGCTTCTCCCCAAATAGTGGGCGGGAGCCATTTCGGGCGAGGAGGGCGTATTTTGAAATATAGTGGGCGCGAGCGATTTCGTGCGAGGAGAGAGTGTTTTGAAATAGTGGGCATGAGCTATTTCGGGCGAGGAGAGCGTGTTTTGCCGACCATGGTTTATGAATTATTTGGCACATGTCATTCGGCCGAGGAGAAGGCGTGCTTGGATGAAGTTATGAACCTACCCTCGATGTACAACGGGCCAATTGATGCGTGTCCCACATAGGACGGTAATTTCGCATCTCCCATTTTTTGCTCGGGCGAATTCCACTGAGCAGAGGATGTTTAACGGTTCGTTCAAAATTTGGGAGAATGAGCATCCACGTCTACCTTACCAAGTCGATTCGAATCAAATTTTGAAATATTAGCTTGCCACTTCTTTTTTAGATGGAGAGATGATGCTCGGGAGTAATGTGTTTTTACATGCTCGTTGCTAGCGATTTACTATATGACAAATAGTTGACCCACTCAAAAACAGGAATCAAACCCAAAATGAAATATCTCGATTCAATGAAATAGCTCGTTCACCAGGTCAAAATAGTGAACTAAATCCAAAATTGAACACCTCAATCGAGTAGCATGTTGTACAGTATTATAGTACTCCATGAACATGTTGAGAGTCAAATTAATGAACTTGTTTGATATACGCATATATCCGTTCATGTGTGGATTGCAGACAACATGTTCTCCAATTTAAATATTTGAATGCAAGTTTATATCGAAACATGGTTTATACTAGTCTTTGATGCATAAAACGCGACCTCCCCCTCTCCCGGACTCTCTCTCTCTCTTTCTCTCTCTCTCTCTCTCGCCGACAATCTTCAATTTTATCGCACGCATCCAACACACAAACCTTGTTGGTCCCTCTCGCTTTCTCTCCATCTCTCTCTCTCTCTCTTTGTGTGTGTGTGTG
>NC_041392.1:324928431-325009452 GCF_002162155.2 Triticum dicoccoides | reverse complement strand
TCTCTCTCGCACACTATGTATGATTCTCTAGTCCAAGATAGATATCTTGGGTGCACTCATCGTACGCACACAAATTCCTTGGCTCATTGCCCGTAACTCTCTCACGCACCACTCTGTCGTCTCGGAGCTCTCCCCCCTCTAAAATTCTCCATCTACCTGGGTCACACATACACATGCATATCTCACTCGCACTCGATAGGCCCATCTAAAACTCTATCTCTCTCCCTTGTTCTCTCTCCATCACACACGCACACACACACAATCTCATGCCTAGCTAGCCAAGTATGATGGTCTCCCACTCAATTGTAGGCACACGCAGTCCCCCCTATATGTATATGACTAGCTAATCTTAGTCTCCATCACAAAGATGTGCATGGTCTATCTCGATTTCTCTCGGGGCATCTTTCTATCGCACACGCACCTCCCTCGATCTCCCACCCATATAGTCCCCTCGTGATCTAGAGGGGATCTCTCTATGACAAACACACCCTCTTGCCCTCCCCATGCGTCCATGTTCTCCAAGTGTCCCTCTCAACCCTTGTTCCTTGTTGGCCAGACCTCTATTGGACATGTGCTATAGGGGTGTCTCTCTCTATTGCAAACAATCACACACTAGATATCTTCATGTATCTCCTCGCCTTGCTTTTCTATCTCGGAGATGCATGCGCGAGATGTTCCCCTAAGAAACGAAAAAACACACACTCTCTCTAATTTATCGTTTGTTGTTACTTTCTCTTTCACACACATACTCTTTTTGCACACTTACTCATTCTCCTTCACACGCACTTGATCTCTCTCGACTTAGGCACTCTCCTCGGTCCATAGCATATTGATTTATTGAAAAGTCAAACATCACAAAGTTTGACCATGTACGTGGTGAAAAACAATTACACCTAGAACGGCAAACATATACCTTTAGATTCACCATGAGATATATTTTCGTATGATGTATCTTTGGTATTGTAGATATAAATAACACTTGCGTAAACCTGATCAAAGTTTCCAAAGTTTGACTTCTAAAAAATTTACATCCACTGCATTATCGAGCGGATGGAATATCTCTTTCCCCCTCTCAGCTATCTGATGCACCACTCAGCCTTATCGGGGCTCCTCAATCTCTCTCAAACTTTATATCTCCCTGGTTCATACATACACATGTCTCGCTTGCGCTATACATATAGACCCATCCAACACTCTCCGCCCTTGTTCTCTCTCTATGTGACATGCACCCCCCTAATAAGTACCATAATCCCTCACTCCATCATAGGTGCAAGCACTCCCCCCTAAGTATGATTATCTCTCACTAGCCATCAGGAACACACATATTGTCTCCTTCCATCCATACGTCTATCTCAATATCTCTCGGGGTATCTTCTACCGCGCATACACCTTGTCACTCGATGTAATGCCCTGAGACCGATGTGCCAGGTGTCATCCAGTTATTCGCTATTGTTGCCTTGTCATTGCTTGCGTGTCATGCATTGCATATCATGTCATCATGTGCATTTCATTTGCATACGTGTTCGTCTCATGCATCCGAGGATTTTCCCCGTTGTCCGTTTTGCATTCTGGCGCTCCGTTCTCCTCCGGTGGTCCTTTCTACCTTTCTTTCGTGTGTGGGGGTTAAACATTTCCGGATTGGAACGAGACTTGCGAAGAGGCCTTGGTTTACTACTGGTAGACCGCCTGTCAAGTTTCGTACCATTTGGACTTCGTTTGATACTCCAACGGTTAACCGAGGGACCGAAAAGGCCTCGTGTGTGTTGCAGCCAAACACCCTTCCAAAGTGGCCCAAAACCCACCTAAACCTCCCCCATCATCTCGGTCATTCGATCACGATCGCGTGGCCGAAAACCGCACCTCATTTGGACTCTCCTAGCTCCCTCTACCTATAAATATGTGATCCCCTCCGAAATTCACGGTTCTTCTCCCCCCAAACCCTAGATCTATCTTCCCCGTCGCCGCCGAACGAAAACCCGCAGCCCGGACATGTCCATTTCAACCTCCGCCGCCGTCCGCGCCAATGGCCTCGCGCCACCTGTCCTTCCCGCGTCGTCCACCGCGCAGGGGCCCACCGGAGCCCATTGTGAGCCCGCCGTGGGCCGCATCGGGCCCAGGTCGAGCCGCCCGCGCGCCGCCGCCCAGTGCCTGGCTCCCGCTCGTCCGCCTCCTTCCTCTGAAGCCCCGCGCTGCCTTGGACTCCGGCCGCCGGCGAGGAGCTTCGCCGGAGAGCCCTCTCCGTCGGCCCGCACCTCCGTCGGGACCAGGTCCCTCGCCGCCCTCTCCTTCGCTTCTCCCCTCGCCCCTCACCATCTCCCTCTCACCCGCAGGTGCTGCAAGCCCGAGGAGCTCGGGCCCCGCAGCCATGGACGCCGCCGCCCACTCCGGCCGGCGAGCATGCCGCCGCACCTACCATGGCCCCGCCGACCTCGTCCGCCCGCGCCATGACCGGATCCGAGGTCCTCACGGCCAGATCCGCCCGTTCCACGCCTCCCCGCACCTCCCCGGTGGCTCCCTCTTCTCCGACAGCCTTCTCCCTCTTCTCCGGCAAGGATTCCGGTGATCCTCGATTTCCGCGCCGGCTGAACCCTAGATCTATTCTCGGAGGTATAAATTATCTTGTTGGGATATCACAATATATCTTATTTAATTAATGCATCTATATACTTGGTAAAGGGTGGAAGGCTCGGCCTTATGCCTGGTGTTTCGTTCCACTCTTGCCGCCCTAGTTTCCGTCATATCGGTGTTATGTTCCCAGATTTTGTGTTCCTTACGCGGTTGGGTGATAATGGGAACCCCTTGACAGCTCGCTTTGAATAAAACTCCTCCAGCAAGGCCCAACCTTGGTTTTACCATTTGCCACCTAGCCTCTTTTTCCCTTGGGTTAGGCCAGCCCGAGGGTCATCTTTATTTTAACCCCCCCGGGCCAGTGCTTGTCTAAGTGTTGGTCCGAAATGGGCAGCCTGCGGGGCCACCTCGGGGAAACTTAAGGGCTGGTTTTACTCGTAGCTTGACCTATCTGGTGTTGCCCTGAGAACGAGATATGTGCAGCTCCCATCAGGATGTCGGCACATCGGGCGGCTTTGCTGGACTTGTTTTACCATTGTCGAGGATGTCTTGTAGAACCGGGATACCGAGTCTGATCGGAATGTCTCGGGAGGAGGTCTATTCCTTCGTTGACCGTGAGCGCTTGTCATGGGCTAAGTTGGGACTCCCCTGCAGGGATTTGAACTTTCAAAAGCCGTGCCCGCGGTTATGGGAAGATGGGAATTTGTTAATGTCCGGTTGTAGAAAACCTAAAGTTGACCTTATTTAAAATGCATCAACCGCGTGTGTAACCGTGATGGTCTCTTTCCGGCGGAGTCCGGGAAGTGAACACGGTGTTGGAGTTATGATTGACGTAGGTTGTTCTAGGATCACTTCTTGATCATAGTTTGTCGACCATGGTTTGCCTTCTCTTCTCGCTCTCATTTGCGTATGTTTAGCCACCATATATGCTAGTTGCTTGCTGCAGCTCCACCTCATACCTTTACCTTTCCCATAAGCTTAAATAGTCTTGATCGCGAGGGTGCAAGATTGCTGAGTCCCCATGGCTCACAGATACTTCCAAAACCAGATTGTAGGTGCCGTTGAACCGTGCAGATGACGCAACCAAGCTCAAGGAGGAGCTCGATGAAGATCTTGCCCTTTGTGTTGTTTCGTTCTAGTTGATAAGTAGTGGAGCCCAGTTGGGGTCGATCGGGGACCTTTGTCGCTTTTGGGGTTCTTCTTTATTTTGGTTCCGTAGTCGGACCTTGATTGTATTTGGATGTTGTAATGCTTTACTCATGTAATTGTGTGAAGTGGCGATTGTAAGCCAATTATGTATCTTTTCCCCTTATGTATTACATGGGTTGTGTGAAGATTACCTCACTTGCGACATTGCCTTCAATGCGGTTATGCCTCTAAGTCGTGCTTCGACACGTGGGAGATATAGCCACATCGAGGGCGTTACAAGTTGGTATCAGAGCCTTCCCCGACCTTAGGAGCCCCATTGCTTGATCGTTTTTAGCGGCCGAGTTGTGTCTAGAAAAATGTTTTGAGTCATTTAGGAATTATATATCGGAGAGTTTAGGAATTCTTTTTACTTCCCAGTCTCCTCATCGCTCTGGTAAGGCATCCTGACGTAGAGTTTTGACTCTTCTCTTCTCAAATTTCACTAAATTTTTTTTAGGATCACGCGGGTATCTTGGAATCGTTCCGATGGTTTTGTGACGAGAACATTGTCTTGGTGCCTCCTATCACGGGTTTTGTGGAAGTGTCCCGGGGAGTTGAGATCCGAGGTGTTGTTGTCATAATTTTATCATTGCAGTTCTGGAATACCTGAGTTTAGTACGCCGACATCCAAAATCTCTTTTATGCAGTTCGTTGGTGAGATAACCTCGACGCCACCCAGTACTGGGGCGGGAGTTCGGGAGTATTGCCATAACTCGTATAACGGATGCTTTTCGAAGGTTGAGGTAGACGATTTCCGAATGTTTCTTGGTTATGTGTTGAAGGATGGATACAGCTGGATGTAGGATTTGCTAGTTTTGGGTGAGATATTATGCTTCCCCTGTATCCCCAACACATGATTGCATAACCGAAAAGGTTCGGGAGTTTCATAGGTGGGAATTCAAGTAGCGCTTAGGATATCTTTCCGACAGATGTATGATATGAAATTGGGGTTCGACGTCTAGTGGTCCGCCTATCCACGGTTGGTTTTACGGTGGTCTCGTTGTGTCTTAAAGAGTCCTTGGCTATGCCGACTCGGGGACGCTTCATCTGTCATGTGCCCTGCCTTGTACATGATGGTGCTGTATGATCGAGCCCGTGTAGGCCCCACCACGAAAACTTCGGACGAAATCTCTATCATATGTTTGTTCCGGCTTATTCTGCAAGCCAATCCTTTGTTTTTGTTTTGAGTTGTGGTATTCGAGTTGCTTCGAAGACAAATGTAGATTCCATACCTTTTCCTAAGCTGTGTTGTCATACCCTGATGTGAACACTAATCCTTCTCGATCATCGAGTTTGTCATGTCAATCCTTTTTAACCGGTGTGCTTCTCTTCAAGTGGACCCGATCATCTCAACATCCGCAAAATCCAATCTCAGTTTTTCATCAACGGTGTTTGTTTCATCCGTCCCCAAGTTGCCTTTGTTTTCCCGCCCACCCACCCTTGTTTTTTTTGAAGGATTCAGATTTCTTATTCAAGCATCCATCTTATTGATGTGAAGTCTCTCCATTCTTTTCTATCAATATTCTTATCTGATGATTCTCATGAAGATTCTAACGGAACCTCAAGTTCATCATTATTCTTTCTCTTTCTTCTCCGGTGGAACTAATTCAAGCTTTGTTGATCATATCCTTCCCTTGTTTCAAATGCCTTCTCATACCGGTGCACCTCATAATATTTCATTTCTCGATATTCAATTCTTCCGGAGTGCTCAAGATATCTCGAAGATTCGTGTTTTTCCACTCTGCATTCGTTCAAGATCTTTCAAGGTTGTTATCTCATTCTAGCCATTTAATTCAACCGGTACAATCTCAGTTTCTAACAATCATCCAACGGTGTTTCTTTTGAGTGGGCCCTAACCCACGGGTCTTTTTTCCAGGATCTTACCCGACTCTTCTTATTCTCCCGGAGCTTTTCAAATTCATCTCAAAGTTTGACGTAAGAATGAATTTTTTTTCATGAGTCAGATGTGTTTCTCCAAGATCTTTCAATTTCTTTTCATCATTGGCTCAACCTCTTCGTTTTGATTCTTCCGGAGTGCCTAAATACGTCATGATGGTGTTTCTCGTCGTCATTCTCGGAATTTTGAAGACCGAAGAAGTGTTTCTCTTTAATCTTGCTCCATTCTCTTCAAGATTCGTGATTCTAGCTTGTTGCCATCCTCTCATAATTGTTTGATTGTGAGAATTCTTTTCACTTATCCGGAGCAATTCAAGAGTCTTCTCAGTTTGGTTATCTGGAGTCCATCAATTCAGGTTTATTCATTCTCAGCTTTCAGTTATCATTCTCCAATCTTACTGGTGCTTCGTTCAAGTGATCTCTAATCAGTTCATGATCTCTTCGTTCTCATGGATCTAAATTCTCTCAAGCATCTTCGTTATTTGCTAATTCTTCCCGGTGTCTTCTTTATCTTCTCTTTGTTCATAACCAATTTTTATGGTGGTTCGTTCAAGACTTCTCGTCATTCGTTTATCATATCAACTCTTTCGTTCTTTTCAATCACACCAGTGGTTCGTTGAAGGCCTCTTCAAGTTTGCGCTATATCTCTCTTAATCCTTCTACGAGGATAAGTAGTATGCCAAATCCGTTGCTTGTCAGCAATTAAATTGTTGAAGGATACGCATAACATAATTCTTATTCTTGTTCCATCCAAGTGTTTAATTCTTTTTCCGGAGTGGTTCATCATATCATAGTCTCAGTTCGAGATGCTTTATCTTTTCTTTCCCGGAGTTCTTCATGAAGGCCCTACATGGTGGTCCATAAAGGATTTAATCCTTTCTCGAAGTGTTCATCAAGATTCTTGTAGAGGAGCTCAAGCTTTCTTCTTCTTGCGACCCAGAGTGCATTTCTGTCTATCGTATCATTGGAGGTGGTATTTGATAATTTGAGTTCATTTTTCATGATTCACATGTTGTCAAGAATGAGATATTTTAAATCCATCAATCTCGTCATTGGAATTATCTTGGCTTATATTTCACCAAAGCCTTCCCTAAGGATTGTTGCTATTTATGGTGCTTATAAATGATCCAAGTTCTTCATTATCCTCCAGATGAAATAAGTTCTCGTCTGCTTGTTCTTACCAATCAAATTCCTTTTCCCGTGAGTGGCAGGTTTTTCATCTATTAATTTGAGATGTACTCCACAAGACCGTATCAAGCTTATTCCTTCGTTGTTTGTTTTCCAACAACTCCATTCTAGCTTTTGTTGTAAGCATGCTACCTCGAGATCATGTTGCCCTTCGTTCATCCCATTCCATTCTTACTTTTGTTCCGGAGGCATTGCGTGTTGTTTTCTTCAACCATCATCTCGTTTCATCTAAGATCATGTTCTTTTCTTGGCTTATCCATTTAACCGGAGTGTTGTGTCCCTTTTGCTCAAGTTCTCTCATTTCATCAAGTCTTCATCTCTTTTCAACCGAAGTGCTACCCGAATCGGTTCTTTCTTATTCCTCTTTCTTAACGGAGTGCTTTCAACTTCGTTCATCTCCGTTATACTATTCTCTCGAAGTGTCTTAACCTCTCAAGGTTCTTTGGTCTCACTCGTTTGTCAAAGAAGCAATTTAGTTTTACCTATTCTCTTTTCTCTTCCATTGTCCCTCCGGTGCCATTCTAGATCTCGGGACGAGATCCTCTCGTAGTGGTGGAGTGTTGTAACGCCTCGAGACCGATGTGCTAGGTGTCGTCCAGTTATTCGCTGTTGTTGCCTTGTCATTGCTTGCGTGTCATGCATTGCATATCATGTCATCATGTGCATTTCATTTGCATACGTGTTCGTCTCATGCATTCGAGCATTTTCCCCGTTGTCCGTTTTGCATTTTGGCGCTCCGTTCTCCTCCGTTGGTCCTTTCTACCTTTCTTTCATGTGTGGGGGTTAAACATTTCCGGATTGGACCGAGACTTGCCAAGCGGCCTTGGTTTACTACCGGTAGACCGCCTGTAAAGTTTCGTACCATTTGGACTTCGTTTGATACTCCAACGGTTAACCGAGGGACCGAAAAGGCCTCGTGTGTGTTGCAGCCCAACACCCTTCCAAAGTGGCCCAAAACCCACCTAAACCTCCTCCATCATCTCGGTCTTTCGATCACGATCCGTGGCCGAAAACCGCACCTCATTTGGACTCTCCTAGCTCCCTCTACCTATAAATATGTGATCCCCTCCGAAATTCACGGTTCTTCTCCCCCCTAAACCCTAGATCTATCTTCCCCGTCGCCGCCGGACGAAAACCCGCAGCCCATACATGTCCGTTTCAACCTCCGCCGCTGTCCACGCCAATGGCCTCGCACCACCTGTCCTTCCCGCGCCGTCCACCGCGCAGGGGCCCGCCGGAGCCCATCGCGAGCCCACTGTGTGCCACATCGGGCCCAGGTCGAGCCGCCCGCGCGCTGCCGCCCAGCGCCTGGCTCCCGCTCGTCCGCCTCCTTCCTCTGAATCCCCACGCTGCCTTGGACTCCGGCCGCCGGCGAGGAGCTTCGCCGGAGAGCCCTATCCGTCGGCCCGCACCTCCGTCGGGACCAGGTCCCTCGCCGCCCTCTCCTTCACTTCTCCCCTCGCCCCTCACCATCTCCCTCTCACCCGCAGGTGCTGCAAGCCCGAGGAGCTCGAGCCCCGCAGCCATGGACGCCGCCGCCCACTCCGGCCAGCGAGCACCGCCGCACCTACCATGGCCCAGCCGACCTCCTCCGCCCGCGCCATGACCGAATCCGAGGTCCTCGCGGCCGGATCCGCCCGTTCCACGCCTCCCCGCACCTCCCTGGTGGCTCCCTCTTCTCCGGCAGCCTTCTCCCTCTTCTCCGGCAAGGATTTCAGTGATCCTCGATTTCCGCGCCGGATGAACCCTAGATCTGTTTCTCGGAGGTATAAATTATCTTGTTGGGATATCACAATATATCTTATTTAATTAATGCATCTATATACTTGGTAAAGGGTGGAAGGCTCGGCCTTATGCCTGGTGTTTTGTTCCACTCTTGCCGCCCTAGTTTCCGTCATATCGGTGTTATGTTCCCGGATTTTGCGTTCCTTACGCGGTTGGGTGATAATGGGAACCCCTTGACAGCTCGCTTTGAATAAAACTCCTCCAGCAAGGCCCAACCTTGGTTTTACCATTTGCCACCTAGCCTCTTTTTCCCTTGGGTTAGGCCAGCCCGAGGGTCATCTTTCTTTTAACCCCCCCGGGCCAGTGCTTGTCTAAGTGTTGGTCCGAAATGGGCAGCCTGCGGGGCCACCTCAGGGAAACTTGAGGGCTGGTTTTACTCGTAGCTTGACCTATCCGGTGTTGCCCTGAGAACGAGATATGTGCAGCTCCCATCAGGATGTCGGCACATTGGGCGGCTTTGCTGGACATGTTTTACCATTGTCGAGGATGTCTTGTAGAACCGGGATACCGAGGCTGATCGGAATGTCTCGGGAGGAGGTCTATTCCTTCGTTGACCATGAGAGCTTGTCATGGGCTAAGTTGGGACTCCCCTGCAGGGATTTGAACTTTCGAAAGCCGTGCCTGCGGTTATGGGAAGATGGGAATTTGTTAATGTCCGGTTGTAGAAAACCTGAAATTGACCTTATTTGAAATGCATCAACCGCGTGTGTAACCGTGATGGTCTCTTTCCGGCGGAGTCCGGGAAGTGAACACAGTGTTGGAGTTATGATTGACGTAGGTTGTTCTAGGATCACTTCTTGATCATAGTTTGTCGATCGTGCTTTGCCTTCTCTTCTCGCTCTCATTTGCGTATGTTTAGCCACCATATATGCTAGTTGCTTGCTGCAGCTCCACCTCATACCTTTACCTTTCCCATAAGCTTAAATAGTCTTGATCGCGAGGGTGCGAGATTGCTGAGTCCCCGTGGCTCACAGATACTTCCAAAACCAGCTTGCAGGTGCCGTTGAACCGTGCAGATGACGCAACCAAGCTCAAGGAGGAGCTCGATGAAGATCTTGCCCTTTGTGTTGTTTCGTTCTAGTTGATAAGTAGTGGAGCCCAGTTGGGGTCGATTGGGGACCTTTGTCGCTTTCGGGGTTCTTCTTTATTTTGGTTCCGTAGTTGGACCTTGATTGTATTTGGATGTTGTAATGCTTTATTCATGTAATTGTGTGAAGTGGCGATTGTAAGCCAATTATGTATCTTTTCCCCTTATGTATTACATGGGTTGTGTGAAGATTACCTCACTTGCGACATTGCTTTCAATGCGGTTATGCCTCTAAGTCGTGCTTCGACACGTGGGAGATATAGCCGCATCGAGGGCGATAAAAGTTGGTATCCGAGCCTTCCCCGACCTTAGGAGCCCCATTGCTTGATCGTTTTTAGCGGCTGAGTTGTGTCTAGAAAAATGTTTTGAGTCATTTAGGAATTATATATCGGAGAGTTTAGGAATTCTATTTACTTCCCAGTCTCCTCATCGCTCTGGTAAGGCATCCTGACGTAGAATTTTGACTCTTCTCTTCTCAAATTTCACTAAATTTTTTTTAGGATCACGCGGGTATCTTGGAATAGTTTCGATGGTTTTGTGACGAGAACATTGTCTTGGTGCCTCCTGTCAGGGGTTTTGTGGAAGTGTCCCGGGGAGTTGAGATCCGAGGTGTTGTCGTCATAATTTTATCGTTGCAGTTCTGGAATACCTGAGTTTAGTACGCCAACATTGAAAATCTCTTTTATGCAGTTCGTTGGTGAGATAACCTCGACACCACCCAGTACTGGGGCGGGAGTTCGGGAGTATTGCCATAACTCGTATAACGGATGCTTTTCGAAGGTTGAGGTAGACGATTTCCGAAGGTTTCTTGGTTATGTGTTGAAGGATGGATACAGCTGGATGTAGGATTTGCTAGTTTTGGGTGAGATATTATGCTTCCCCTGTATCCCCAACATCTGATTACATAACCGAAAAGGTTCGGGAGTTTTATAGGTGGTAATTCAAGTAGCGCTTAGGATATCTTTCCGATAGATGTATGATATGAAATTGGGGTTCGACGTCTAGTGGTCCGCCTATCCACGGTTGGTTTTACAGTGGTCTCGTTGTGTCTTAAAGAGTCCTTGGCTATGCCGACTCAGGGACGCTTCGTATGTCAAGTGCACTGCCTTGTACATGATGGTGCTGTACGATCGAGCCCGTGTAGGCCCCACCACGAAAACTTCGGACGAAATCTCTATCATATGTTTGTTCCGGCTTATTCTGCAAGCCAATCCTTTGTTTTTGTTTTGAGTTGTGGTACTCGAGTTGCTTCGAAGACAAATGTAGATTCCATACCTTTTCCTAAGCGGTGTTCTCATACCCCGATGTGAACACTAGTCCTTCTCGATCATCGAGTTTGTCATGTGAATCCTTTTTAACCGGTGTGCTTCTCTTCAAGTGGACCCAATCATCTCAACATCCGCAAAATCCAATCTCAGTTTTTCATCAACGGTGTTTGTTTCATCCGTCCCCAAGTTGCCTTTGTTTTCGCGCCCACCCACCCTTGTTTTTTTGAAGGATTCAGATTTCTTATTCAAGCATCCATCTTATTGATGTGAAGTCTCTCCATTGTTTCTATCAATATTCTTATCCGGTGATTCTCATGAAGATTCTAACGGAACCTCAAGTTCATCATTATTCTTTCTCTTTCTTCTCCTGTGGAACTAATTCAAGCTTTGTTGATCATATCCTTCCCTCGTTTCAAATGCCTTCTCGGACCGGTGCACCTCATAATATTTCATTTCTCGATATTCAATTCTTCCGGAGTGCTCAAGATATCTCGAAGATTCGTGTTTTTCCACTCTGCATTCGTTCAAGATCTTTCGAGGTTGTTATCTCATTCTAGCCATTTAATTCAACCGGTACAATCTCAGTTTCTAACAATCATCCAACGGTGTTTCTTTTGAGTGGGCCCTAACCCACGGGTCTTTTTTCCAGGATCTTACCTGACTCTTCTTATTCTCCCGGAGCTTTTCAAATTCATCTCAAAGTTTGACGTAAGAATGATTTTTTTTTCATGAGTCAGATGTGTTTCTCCAAGATCTTTCAATTTCTTTTCATCGTTGGCTCAACCTCTTCGTTTTGATTCTTCCGGAGTGCCTAAATACGTCATGATGGTGTTTCTCGTCGTCATTCTCGGAATTTTGAAGACCGAAGAAGTGTTTCTCTTTAATCTTGCTCCATTCTCTTCAAGATTCGTGATTCTAGCTTGTTGCCATCCTCTCATAATTGTTTGATTGTGAGAATTCTTTTCACTTATCTGGAGCAATTCAAGAGTCTTCTCAGTTTGGTTATCTGGAGTCCATCAATTCAGGTTTATTCATTCTCAGCTTTCAGTTATCATTCTCCAATCTTACCAGTGCTTCGTTCAAGTGATCTCTAATCAGTTCATGATCTCTTCGTTCTCATGGATCTAAATTCTCTCAAGCATCTTCGTTATTTGCTAATTCTTCCCGGTGTCTTCTTTATCTTCTCTTCGTTCATAACCAATTTTTACGGTGGTTCGTTCAAGACTTCTCGTCATTCGTTTATCATATCAACTCTTTCGTTCTTTTCAATCACACTAGTGGTTCGTTGAAGGCCTCTTCAAGTTTGCGCTATATCTCTCTTAATCTTTCTACGAGGATAAGTAGTATGCCAAATCCGTTGCTTGTCAGCAATTAAATTGTTGAAGGATACGCATAACATAATTCTTATTCTTGTTCCATCCAAGTGTTTAATTCTTTTTCTGGAGTGGTTCATCATATCATAGTCCCAGTTCGAGATGCTTTATCTTTTCTTTCCCGGAGTTCTTCATGAAGGCCCTACATGGTGGTCCATAAAGGATTTAATCCTTTCTCGAAGTGTTCATCAAGATTCTTGTAGAGGAGCTCAAGCTTTCTTCTTCTTGCGACCCGGAGTGCATTTCTGTCTACCGTATCATTGGAGGTGGTATTATGTCATTTTTGATAATTTGAGTTCATTTTTCATGATTCACATGTTGTCAAGAATGAGATATTTTAAATCCATCAATCTCGTCATTGGAATTATCTTGGGTTATATTTCACCAAAGCCTTCCCTAAGGATTGTTGCTATTTATGGTGCTTATAAATGATCCAAGTTCTTCATTATCCTCCAGATGAAATAATTTCTCGTCTGCTTGTTCTTACCAATCAAATTCCTTTTCCCGTGAGTGGCAGGTTTTTCATCTATTAATTTGAGATGTACTCCACAAGACCGTATCAAGCTTATTCCTTCGTTGTTGGTTTTCCAACAACTCCATTCTAGCTTTTGTTGTAAGCATGCTACCTCGAGATCTTGTTGCCCTTCGTTCATCCCATTCCATTCTTACTTTTGTCCCGGAGGCATTGCGTGTTGTTTTCTTCAACCATCATCTCGTTTCATCTAAGATCATGTTCTTTTCTTGGCTTATCCATTTAACCGGAGTGTTGTGTCCCTTTTGCTCAAGTCTCTCATTTCATCAAGTCTTCATCTCTTTTCAACCGAAGTGCTACCCGAATCGGTTCTTTCTTATTCCTCTTTCTTAACGGAGTGCTTTCAACTTCGTTCATCTCCGTTGTACTATTCTCTCGAAGTGGCTTAACCTCTCAAGGTTTTTTGTCTAACTCGTTTGTCAAAGAAGCAATTTAGTTTTACCTCTTCTCTTTTCTCTTCCATTGTCCCTCCGGTGCCATTCTAGATCTCGGGACGAGATCCTCTCGTAGTGGTGGAGTGTTGTAACGCCCCGAGACCGATGTGCCAGGTGTCGTCCAGTTATTCGCTGTTGTTGCCTTGTCATTGCTTGCGTGTCATGCATTGCATATCATGTCATCATGTGCATTTCATTTGCATACGTGTTCATCTCATGCATTCGAGCATTTTCCCCATTGTCCGTTTTGCATTCTGGCGCTCCGTTCTCCTCCGTTGGTCCTTTCTACCTTTCTTTCATGTGTGGGGGTTAAACATTTCCGGATTGGACCGAGACTTGCCAAGCGGCCTTGGTTTACTACCGGTAGACCGTCTGTCAAGTTTCGTACCATTTGGACTTCGTTTGATACTCCAACGGTTAACCGAGGGACTGAAAAGGCCTCGTGTGTGTTGGAGCCCAACACCCTTCCAAAGTGGCCCAAAACCCACCTAAACCTCCTCCATCATCTCGGTCGTTCGATCACGATCGCGTGGCCGAAAACCGCACCTCATTTGGACTCTCCTAGCTCCCTCTACCTATAAATATGTGATCCCCTCTGAAATTCACGGTTCTTCTCCCCCCTAAACCCTAGATCTATCTTCCCCGTCGCCGCCGGACGAAAACCCGCAGCCCGGACATGTCCGTTTCAACCTCCGCCGCTGTCCGCACCAATGGCCTCGCGCCACCTGTCCTTCCCGCGCCGTCCACCGCGCAGGGGCCCGCCGGAGCCCATCGCGAGCCCGCCGTGGGCCGCATCGGGCCCAGGTCGAGCCGCCCGCGCGCCGCCGCCCAGCGCCTGGCTCCCTCTCGTCCGCCTCCTTCCTCTGAAGCCCTGCGCCGCCTTGGACTCCAGCCGCCGGCGAGGAGCTTCGCCGGAGAGCCCTATCCGTCGGCCCGCACCTCCGTCGGGACCAGGTCCCTCGCCGCCCTCTCCTTCGCTTCTCCCCTCGCCCCTCACCATCTCCCTCTCACCCGCAGGTGCTGCAAGCCCGAGGAGCTCGAGCCCCGCAGCCATGGACGCCGCCGCCCACTCCGGCCAGCGAGCGCGCCGCCGCACCTACCATGGCCCCGCCGACCTCCTCCGCCCGCGCCATGACCGGATCCGAGGTCCTCACGGCCGGATCCGCCCGTTCCACGCCTCCCCGCACCTCCCCGGTGGCTCCCTCTTCTCTGGCAGCCTTCTCCCTCTTCTCCGGCAAGGATTCCGGTGATCCTCGATTTCCGTGCCGGATGAACCCTAGATCTGTTTCTCGGAGGTATAAATTATCTTGTTGGGATATCACAATATATCTTATTTAATTAATGCATCTATATACTTGGTAAAGGGTGGAAGGCTCGGCCTTATGCCTGGTGTTTTGTTCCACTCTTGCCTCCCTAGTTTCCGTCATATCGGTGTTATGTTCCCGGATTTTGCGTTCCTTACGCGGTTGGGTGATAATGGGAACCCCTTGACAGCTCGCTTTGAATAAAACTCCTCCAGCAATGCCCAACCTTGGTTTTACCATTTGCCACCTAGCCTCTTTTTCCCTTGGGTTAGGCCAGCCCGAGGGTCATCTTTATTTTAACCCCCCCAGGCCAGTGCTTGTCTAAGTGTTGGTACGAAATGGGCAGCCTGCGGGGCCACCTCGGGGAAACTTGAGGGCTGGTTTTACTCGTAGCTTGACCTATCTGGTGTTGCCCTGAGAACGAGATATGTGCAGCTCCCATCAGGATGTCGGCACATCGGGCGGCTTGCTGGACTTGTTTTACCATTGTCGAGGATGTCTTGTAGAACCAGGATACCGAGTCTGATCGGAATGTCTCGGGAGGAGGTCTATTCCTTCGTTAACCGTGAGAGCTTGTCATGGGCTAAGTTGGGACTCCCCTGCAGGGATTTGAACTTTCGAAAGCCGTTCCTGCGGTTATGGGAAGATGGGAATTTGTTAATGTCCGGTTGTAGAAAACCTGAAGTTGACCTTATTTAAAATGCATCAACCACGTGTGTAACCGTGATGGTCTCTTTCCGGCGGAGTCCGGGAAGTGAACACGGTGTTGGAGTTATGATTGACGTAGGTTGTTCTAGGATCACTTCTTGATCATAGTTTGTCGATCGTGCTTTGCCTTCTCTTCTCGCTCTCATTTGCGTATGTTTAGCCACCATATATGCTAGTTGCTTGCTATAGAGCCACCTCATACCTTTACCTTTCCCATAAGCTTAAATAGTCTTGATCGCGAGGGTGCGAGATTGTTGAGTCCCCGTGGCTCACAGATACTTCCAAAACCAGCTTGCAGGTGCCGTTGAACCGTGCAGATGACGCAACCAAGCTCAAGGAGGAGCTCGATGAAGATCTTGCCCTTTGTGTTGTTTCGTTCTAGTTGATCAGTAGTGGAGCCCAGTTGGGGTCGATCGGGGACCTTTGTCGCTTTCGAGGTTCTTCTTTATTTTGGTTCCGTAGTCGGACCTTGATTGTATTTGGATGTTGTAATGCTTTATTCATGTAATTGTGTGAAGTGGCGATTGTAAGCCAATTATGTATCTTTTCCCCTTATGTATTACATGGGTTGTGTGAAGATTACCTCACTTGCGACATTGCTTTCAATGCGGTTATGCCTCTAAGTCGTGCTTCGACACGTGGGAGATATAGCCGCATCGAGGGCGTTACAAGTTGGTATCAGAGCCTTCCCTGACCTTAGGAGCCCCATTGCTTGATCGTTTTTAGCGGCCGAGTTGTGTCTAGAAAAATGTTTTGAGTCATTTAGGAATTATATACAGGAGAGTCTAGGAATTCTTTTTACTTCCCAGTCTCCTCATCGCTCTGGTAAGGCATCCTGACGTAGAGTTTTGACTCTTCTCTTCTCAAATTTCACTAAATTTTTTTTAGGATCACGCGGGTATCTTGGAATCGTTCCGATGGTTTTGTGACGAGAACATTGTCTTGGTGCCTCCTGTCAGGGATTTTGTGGAAGTGTCCCAGGGAGTTGAGATCCAAGGTGTTGTCGTCATAATCTTATCGTTGCAGTTCTGGAATACCTGAGTTTACTACGCCGACATCGAAAATCTCTTTTATGCAGGTCGTTGGTGAGATAACCTCGACGCCACCCAGTACTGGGGCGGGAGTTCGGGAGTATTGCCATAACTCGTATAACGGATGCTTTTTGAAGGTTGAGGTAGACGATTTCCGAAGGTTTCTTGGTTATGTGTTGAAGGATGGATACAGCTGGATGTAGGATTTGCTAGTTTTGGGTGAGATATTATGCTTCCCCTATATCCCCAACACTTGATTGCATAACCGAAAAGGTTCGGGAGTTTCATAGGTGGGAATTCAAGTAGCGCTTAGGATATCTTTCCGACAGATGTATGATATGAAATTGGGGTTCGACGTCTAGTGGTCTGCCTATCCACGGTTGGTTTTACAGTGGTCTCGTTGTGTCTTAAAGAGTCCTTGGCTATGCCGACTCGGGGACGCTTCGTATGTCATGTGCACTGCCTTGTACATGATGGTGCTATACGATCGAGCCCGTGTAGGCCCCACCATGAAAACTTCGGATGAAATCTCTATCATATGTTTGTTCCGGCTTATTCTGCAAGCCAATCCTTTGTTTTTGTTTTGAGTTGTGGTATTCGAGTTGCTTCGAAGACAAATGTAGATTCCATACCTTTTCCTAAGCGGTGTTCTCATACCCCGATGTGAACACTAATCCTTCTCGATCATCGAGTTTGTCATGTCAATCCTTTTTAACCGGTGTGCTTCTCTTCAAGTGGACCCGATCATCTCAACATCCGCAAATTCCAATCTTAGTTTTTCATCAACGGTGTTTGTTTCATCCGTCCCCAAGTTGCCTTTGTTTTCCCGCCCAACCACCCTTGTTTTTTTGAAGGATTCAGATTTCTTATTCAAGCATCCATCTTATTGATGTGAAGTCTCTCCATTATTTTCTATCAATATTCTTATCCGGTGATTCTCATGAAGATTCTAACGGAACCTCAAGTTCATCATTATTCTTTCTCTTTCTTCTCCGGTGGAACTAATTCAAGCTTTGTTGATCATATCCTTCCCTCGTTTCAAATGCCTTCTCGTGACGGTGCACCTCATAATACTTCATTTCTTGATATTCAATTCTTCCGGAGTGCTCAAGATATCTCGAAGATTCCTGTTTTTCCACTCTGCATTCCTTCAAGATCTTTCGAGGTTGTTATCTCATTCTAGCCATTTAATTCAACCGGTACAATCTCAGTTTCTAACAATCATCCAACAGTGTTTCTTTTGAGTGGGCCCTAACCCACGGGTCTTTTTTCCAGGATCTTACTGACTCTTCTTATTCTCCCGGAGCTTTTCAAATTCATCTCAAAGTTTGACGTAAGAATGAATTTTTTTTCATGAGTCAGATGTGTTTCTCCAAGATCTTTCAATTTCTTTTCATCATTGGCTCAACCTCTTCATTTTGATTCTTCCGGAGTGCCTAAATACGTCATGATGGTGTTTCTCGTCGTCATTCTCGGAATTTTGAAGACCGAAGAAGTGTTTCTCTTTAATCTTGCTCCATTCTCTTCAAGATTCGTGATTCTAGCTTGTTGCCATCCTCTCATAATTGTTTGATTGTGAGAATTCTTTTCACTTATCCGGAGCAATTCAGGAGTCTTCTCAGTTTGGTTATCTGGAGTCCATCAATTCAGGTTTATTCATTCTCAGCTTTCAGTTATCATTCTCCAATCTTACCGGTGCTTCGTTCAAGTGATCTCTAATCAGTTCATGATCTCTTCGTTCTCATGGATCTAAATTCTCTCAAGCATCTTCGTTATTTGCTAATTCTTCCCGGTGTCTTCTTTATCTTCTCTTCGTTCATAACCAATTTTTACGGTGGTTCGTTCAAGACTTCTCGTCATTCGTTTATCATATCAACTCTTTCGTTCTTTTCAATCACACCAGTGGTTCGTTGAAGGCCTCTTCAAGTTTGCGCTATATCTCTCTTAATCCTTCTACGAGGATAAGTAGTATGCCAAATCCGTTGCTTGTCAGCAATTAAATTGTTGAAGGATAAGCATAACATAATTCTTATTCTTGTTCCATCCAAGTGTTTAATTCTTTTTCCGGAGTGGTTCATCATATCATAGTCTCAGTTCGAGATGCTTTATCTTTTCTTTCCCGGAGTTCTTCATGAAGGCCCTACATGGTGGTCCATAAAGGATTTAATCCTTTCTCAAAGTGTTCATCAAGATTCTTGTAGAGGAGCTCAAGCTTTCTTCTTCTTGCGACCCGGAGTGCATTTCTGTCTATCGTATCATTGGAGGTGGTATTATGCCATTTTTGATAATTTGAGTTCATTTTTCATGATTCACATGTTGTCAAGAATGAGATATTTTAAATCCATCAATCTCGTCATTGGAATTATCTTGGGTTATATTTCACCAAAGCCTTCCCTAAGGATTGTTGCTATTTATGGTGCTTATAAATGATCCAAGTTCTTCATTATCCTCCAGATGAAATAAGTTCTCGTCTGCTTGTTCTTACCAATCAAATTCCTTTTCCCGTGAGTGGCAGGTTTTTCATCTATTAATTTGAGATGTACTCCACAAGACCGTATCAAGCTTATTCCTTCGTTGTTGTTTTTCGAACAACTCCATTCTAGCTTTTGTTGTAAGCATGCTACCTCGAGATCTTGTTGCCCTTCGTTCATCCCATTCCATTCTTACTTTTGTTCCGGAGGCATTGCATGTTGTTTTCTTCAACCATCATCTCGTTTCATCTAAGATCTTGTTCTTTTCTTGGCTTATCCATTTAACCGGAGTGTTGTGTCCCTTTTGCTCAAGTTCTCTCATTTCATCAAGTCTTCATCTCTTTTCAACCGAAGTGCTACCCGAATCGGTTCTTTCTTATTCCTCTTTCTTAACGGAGTGCTTTCAACTTCGTTCATCTTTGTTGTACTATTCTCTCGAAGTGTCTTAACCTCTCAAGGTTCTTTGGTCTCACTCGTTTGTCAAAGAAGCAATTTAGTTTTACCTCTTCTCTTTTCTCTTCCATTGTCCCTCCGGTGCCATTCTAGATCTCGGGACGAGATCCTCTCGTAGTGGTGGAGTGTTGTAACGCCCCGAGACCGATGTGCAAGGTGTCGTCCAGTTATTCGCTGTTGTTGCCTTGTCATTGCTTGCGTGTCATGCATTGCATATCATGTCATCATGTGCATTTCATTTGCATACGTGTTCGTCTCATGCATTCGAGCATTTTCCCCGTTGTCCGTTTTGCATTCTGGCGCTCCATTCTCCTCCGTTGGTCATTTCTACTTTTCTTTCATTTGTGGGGATTAAACATTTCCGGATTGGACCAAGACTTGCCAAGTGGCCTTGGTTTACTACCGGTAGACCGCCTGTCAAGTTTTGTACCATTTGGACTTCGTTTGATACTCCAACGGTTAACCGAGGGACCGAAAAGGCCTCGTGTGTGTTGCAGACCAACACCCTTCCAAAGTGGCCCAAAACCCACCTAAACCTCCTCCATCATCTCGGTCGTTCGATCATGATCGCGTGGCCGAAAACCGCACCTCATTTGGACTCTCCTAGCTCCCTCTACCTATAAATATGTGATCCCCTCCGAAATTCACGGTTCTTCTCCCCCCTAAACCCTAGATCTATCTTCCCCGTCGCCGCCGGACGAAAACCCGCAGCCCGGACATGTCCGTTTCAACCTCCGCCGCCGTCCGCGCCAATGGCCTCACGCCACCTGTCCTTCCCGCGCCGTCCACCGCGCAGGGGCCCGCCGGAGCCCATCGCGAGCCCGCCATGGGCCGCATCGGGCCCAGGTCGAGCCGCCCGCGCGTCGCCGCCCAGCGCCTGGCTCCCGCTCGTCCGCCTCCTTCCTCTGAAGCCCCGCGCCGCCTCGGACTCCGGCCGCCGGCGAGGAGCTTCGCCGGAGAGCCCTCTCCGTCGGCCCGCACCTCCGTCGGGACCAGGTCCCTCGCCGCCCTCTCCTTCGCTTCTCCCCTCGCCCCTCACCATCTCCCTCTCACCCGCAGGTGCTGCAAGCCCGAGGAGCCCGAGCCCCACAGCCATGGACGCCGCTACCCACTCCGGCCGGCGAGCGCGCCGCCGCACCTACCATGGCCCCGCCGACCTCCTCCGCCCGCGCCATGACCGGATCCGAGGTCCTCGTGGCCGGATCCGCCCGTTCCACGCCTCCCCGCACCTCCCCGATGGCTCCCTCTTCTCCGGCAGCCTTCTCCCTCTTCTCCGGCGAGGATTCCGTTGATCCTCGATTTCCGCGCCGGATGAACCCTAGATCTGTTTCTCGGAGGTATAAATTCCACTAAGTCCCCGAAATTCCCAGATTCATATGCTCATGTGCATCGCATCGTAACTTTGCATCTGTAGCTCTCATTCATGCATATAGCATATCAAAATGTTCGCCTATGAGAGTACATCATTTCATCTCACTGCATCATTTTCATTTGAGTTCATCTTGATGCCCGAAATGCTGTTAGAAGAGTGCTACTTGAGATAATTGTCAGATCTGCTGCTCCAATTAGATATTTGTCATTTTTGCCATGATTATTGTGTGCATGATATGCCCATGAGATCTACATGTGTTTTGTTATATGCCATGACATCTTTCCAGAGGTGCAACCCATGTATTTTTGTGATGTGTGTGGTGACTAGCACAAGCTTGCAAAGTGAGGCACTTGGTAATGCTGATTTCAGGGACTTAGCATTTCCACTAAGTCCTTGACCTGTTTATCTCATTTGGCCATTTGTTCATGTTGTTTCCCAGTGATCCATGCCTCTTTTGAGGATGATCAGTAAGGATGATTTGTTAATCTTGTAGTGCTCTATCCATCCATGTCTTTGTTTGCAATTATGGAGCACCCTAGCTTGAGTCAATCGAGCTCTACTGTTGCTACTTCGTGAATCTGGGCAGATTGTCTACTTGTTAACGATTTTGCCGAGGATGTTGTAGTTGATCCGTGCATGCTATGCTATTGTTCTTGCCATGTCTAGCTTTTATTTTGTGTATTCTTGATGGGTGTATGCTTAGTTTGTCATGACTTGCTCTGTAGTGAGAGCATCGAGCTCGTAAACATGCCTACTTGATATCTGTTTCAGCATCCTCAAGTTTTCACCAAGTCTGAGAACTGATTATGTTTTTGCCATGTTCACATGCTTGCAATTGTATTTTCTGATCCCTTTCGGCTCAAGGTCACCAAGGGACTTTTGTTAAGCTCTTTGAGTAGCTCCATGCCATGCTTTACTTTTCCATGTTCAGGTCCTGTAGCCTATAGTTTTCATGCTCCGAAGAGTGCTATCTGATCTGAAATTCCAGACAAGTGTTAATTTCACGAAGTCTGAGATCTGTTTACCATATGCATTTTTCCATGCTTGTTTGAACCTGTTAATGGATGAATTGGCCGTAGCTCAGTGCTAGACTTTTGTTAAGATTCATGAATGGATCCCTGCCATGTATTTTTTTGCCATGTTTGAGTGTTGTAGCATGTTCATCTCGTTGCATTTAGATGACTACTTGTTGTAAATCGCAGAACGTGGTCATATTTGAATCGCTTGCCATTTCCAAACCGTAACTCCGATTCCGGCGTTCTTTATATCGTTTTCAAGCGATTTCATCTCACCTTTCCAGTGGCACACTTGGATTTCCATGTTGATGCCAAGTTCATTCATTCCCTTGCAAATCATGCATATGCATCGCATACCGCATCTCGCATATCATACCATGTTCTTGTGTTGGTTGTTTACTATATTGTGTGCTTCCTTTCCGGTGTTTGCTTCTTCGGGTTGGTTCCGGTAACGTCGTGTTTGTGAGGAACCGTTCGACTACATCCATTTGTCTTCTTCCTGCACTCGTTCTTCTTCCTTGTGGGATTTCAGGCAAGATGATCATACCCTCGAAAACACTTCTATCTTTGCTTGCTTAGTTGCTCGCTCTTTTGCTATGCCTATGCTGCGATACCTACCACTTGCTTATCATGCCTCCCATATTGTTGAACCAAGTCTCTAACCCACCTTGTCCTAGCAAACCGTTGTTTGGCCATGTTCCCACTTTGCTCAGCCCCTCTTATAGCATGGTTAGTTGCAGGTGAAGATTGAAGTTTATTCCATGTTGGAACATGGAGATGTTGTTCCTTGTTGGAACATGTTTACTTGTTGGGATATCACAATATATCTTATTTAATTAATGCATCTATATACTTGGTAAAGGGTGGAAGGCTCGGCCTTATGCCTGGTGTTTTGTTCCACTCTTGCCGCCCTAGTTTCCGTCATATCGGTGTTATGTTCCCGGTTTTGCGTTCCTTACGCGGTTGGGTTATAATGGGAACCCCTTGACAGCTCGCTTTGAATAAAAATCCTCCAGCAAGGCCCAACCTTGGTTTTACCATTTGCCACCTAGCCTCTTTTTCCCTTGGGTTAGGCCAGCCCGAGGGTCATCTTTATTTTAACCCCCCCGGGGCCAGTGCTTGTCTAAGTGTTGGTCCGAAATGGGCAGCCTGCGGGGCCACCTCGGGGAAACTTGAGGGCTGGTTTTACTCGTAGCTTGACCTATCCGGTGTTGCCCTGAGAACGAGATATGTGCAGCTCCCATCAGGATGTCGGCACATCGGGCGGATTTGCTGGACTTGTTTTACCATTGTCGAGGATGTCTTGTAGAACCAGGATACCGAGTTTGATCGGAATGTCTCGGGAGGAGGTCTATTCCTTCGTTGACCGTGAGAGCTTGTCATGGGCTAAGTTGGGACTCCCCTGCAGGGATTTGAACTTTCGAAAGCCGTGCCCGCGGTTATGGGCAGATGGGAATTTGTTAATGTCCGGTTGTAGAAAACCTGAAGTTGACCTTATTTAAAATGCATCAACCGCGTGTGTAATCGTGATGGTCTCTTTCCGACGGAGTCCGAGAAGTGAACACGATGTTGGAGTTATGATTGACGTAGGTTGTTCTAGGATCACTTCTTGATCATAGTTTGTCGATCGTGCTTTGCCTTCTCTTCTCGCTCTCATTTGCGTATGTTTAGCCACCATATATGCTAGTTGCTTGCTGCAGCTCCACCTCATACCTTTACCTTTCCCATAAGCTTGCTGCGTCCTCGTGGCTCACAGATACTTCCAAAACCAGCTTGCAGGTGCCGTTGAACCGTGCAGATGACGCAACCAAGCTCAAGGAGGAGCTCGATGAAGATCTTGCCCTTTGTGTTGTTTCGTTCTAGTTGATCAGTAGTGGAGCCCAGTTGGGGTCGATCGGGGACCTTTGGCCCTTTTGGGTTCTTCTATATTTTGGTTCCGTAGTCGGACCTTGATTGTATTTGGGTGTTGTAATGCTTTATTCATGTAATTGTGTGAAGTGGCGATTGTAAGCCAACTATGTATCTTTTTCCCTTATGTATTACATGGGTTGTGTGAAGATTACCTCACTTGCGACATTGCTTTCAATGCGGTTATGCCTCTATGTCGTACTTCGACACGTCGGAGATATAGCCGCATCGAGGGTGTTACACTCGATCTCCCACCCATGTAGTCCCATCACGATCTCCAGGGGATCTCTCTATGACAAACATACACTCTCTCCTCCTCATGTCCGCATTTTCTCCGTATGTCTCTCTCGACCTCTCTCCCTTGTTTGTCAGACCCCTCTTGGCCACGTGCTAGGGGTCTTGCTCTCTCGGTTGCAAACAACCACACACTATCTCCTCACCTTGCTTCCGTTGTCGAAGATGCATGTGTGATATGTTTGCATAAGACACACATGTTTTTTCTCGACTTTTATCGAGTGTTGTCCATGTCTCTTTCACACATGCACACAAACTTTTTTCACTCGCTCTTTCTATGTCACACACACACTCTCTCTCTCTAGTTAGGGACTCTCTCACGTCCATAAGCATATGGATGTTTTGAAAAGTCAAACCTCAGAAAAGTTTGACCAGGTATATGTGGAGGAAAACGTTTACATCTGGAACGATCATTAGATTCATCACAACATGTACTTACTTCATACTATCATTTATCTTTGGTGTTGTAGATATAAGTAATTTCTTTATAAACTTGGTCAAAGTTTCAAAAGTTTGACTTTTAAAAAAATGTTGGAACTACATTATCAAATGGAGGGAGTAGCTCTTTGTCTCTCTCTGCTATCTCTCACGGGCCTCCCCTCTCACTCAAACACTCTATACCGTCGGATTATACGCTCACTGTGTCAGCGTATAGCTCCATATATTGTTTAGTTGACCGGTCAACCAGTCCACATGCTGTCTTGTCAGCTCCTGTTCTGTATCTTCGTGTGCTGGCCCATGTGGCAGTGGGTGAAAATAAGTAAACTAGAGGCCCATCTGACATGCAGTGAAGTAAAAAAAGTTGAAACCACTCAGGGTAGCACCCCGCACGCTAGTAAATTGAGGGCACATTGAGGACACACTTCTTCCGCGTGAAGGAAGCACTCGTGCACAATTCACCACTACGTGGCGGCATGCACAAAAGAACGCACTCACGCACACCCAACACACAACACACACCAGCACACGTGTACACCGGCATCGGCGCCAGTTGAGATGGATGATGAGGCAGCCAACAAGAGGAGGCGGCTCGAGCCAAAACTGCATCCGGCGAGCCTGGACTTCATCAGCAGCCTCCCGGATGACATGCTGCTCGTCATCATCGGCCTCCTCCCCACCAAATCTGCCGTGTGGATCGCCCAGCTCTCCCGGCGGTGGCGCCCCCTTTGGCGATGCATCCCCCTCAGCCTCACCGTCGACAACTGCCTCTGCGACGGGGATTGCAAATGCATGGTCGCAGTCTCCAGGATCCTTTCATCGCACCCTGGGCCAGCCAGACACCTTGACATCCGCATGTTCAGTACCAACTGCAAGGTCCAACCCAAGTTCGACGAGTGGTTCTTTTCCCCCGCCCTAGATCAGCTCGAGGAGCTCAGCTTTGAAGCTGGACGATGTCGCTCTCTACTATCGTTCGTGCTTCGCCTCGCGCCAACGCTGCGCCACGCCAGCTTCAGCTCATGCTATCTTCCCCAGATTAATGCCGCGCCCGCCCTTCTTGTCCCTCAACTCAAGCAGCTCGACCTCTTCGACGTTGTCATCTCAAAGAAGGCTATGGAGCACCTGCTCTACAGCTATACTGCGCTTGAGTACCTTCGTCTTAAGAAGATCCACATGTTCATTAGCCTCCACATCGCCTCGGCGAATCTTTGATGGATTTATGTGTCTTGCTGGCCCCGCAACAAGACATCAATTGGGAAGAGATCACTCCATATGTTCCATGTTATGGTCACTAAGAATGCACCTTTCCTTGTGAGATTGCTTGTATCGGATATAGAAGGTCCAAAAAAAAATTAGGTTCATTGACGCGCCGAAATTGATAGCGTTGGTGCACTCGTCTGCCAAATTCTGAACTCTTTATTGGATCCATAATCGTTCAGGTACAACGGTCATCTTCTTTCCCGTCTTCTTGAAATTCACATTTTTAAATTTCTTCTTGATGTATTTATGACCATCTTCCAGAAAATGATTCCACAAGCTTGACTCAGTCTATGCGCACAGTGAAGATCTTGGCAATAAAATCTATCGGCCCCAATTTGGATCAAGTTGTTGGATTCCTTACATGCTTTCCGTGCACGGAGAAGCTACTCATCGAGGTGAAACTTCTTTCCTATTAGTAAACGGTAATCACAACGTAGCTCAATTTTTTTCGTAATTTTCCCAAATTATGATGACAAGTGTAGTGTTCAAAACTGCATCTACGCACTGCACCGAAAGAAATGTTTTTAGTATTTTTTTCTCATGTGATCACCTGCATCGTTTTTTGTACTACTATAGTAGCCTAGGCTAGTCATAGTGGAAAGTAACTTAGACTACTCCAGTAACTCTATGGTTACCCTAAGAGCAAGTACTACATCCGTCCTGGTTTACTCTTCCTATTTTGTAGTATCAAAATTTGACCATAGATTTAACTGACAAAATGTTGATGCATGTCACTAAGAACTGTATCATTGGATTTGTATTTGAACATAATTTCAAATGGTGTAATTTTTAGTGACATGCATTGGCATTTTCTTACGTAAATCTATGGTGAAAATATTATACTAAATAAGAGGTAGTACAAAAGTGGGCTATAACGGCCCTCCACTATGTAAGCCAAAACACGTGCCGAATTCACTTGTGATGCATTTGGCATCGATGCCCCTCCATTGGTCACTTGGTGCCCCAATCTGGATCACCTACTTTGCTCCGAGAAAGTATCCTATGGAAACTCTTTCTCACTGGAAACTTGGAAACCCCGACTTGTGCCGTTGGATGTGAAATATGCGGGCTAGATCACCTTTGTATATGTACCACGTCTTTTTGCAAAAAAGCGCCCGCTGGTCAGGTTGTTCCTTTGTAGAAAACACCCTAGTTTTTCTTTCTATCAAATCAAGGTCTTGTTTGAGCTGACATGGAATTCCCCTCCTTTTCCTCCAGATCTAAGAGCGGCGGCGCCGTCTATCTTGGCAGCCACGACGATGTGTTCTGAAGCTCTGGCGCGGATAGCAGCATCCCTTCGGTCCCGCTTGCCCTCGACTCCGACATCATTGCAAAGGTCATGTGTGTTGTGCGTCGTCGACGACGTGGACCAGAGTCCTTGGTGCAACAATTTAGTTCTCGGCGGGCGTCACAAACTCTTTTGTTTACTCTAGCGAATGGCTAGTATCTACATTAGTGCGTCATCAGTGACTACTTGAACAAAAACTGGGCGCACATATTCTTCCACCCTGATGCATGGGTGCTGATTTTCTCAGTCTAGAATTCCCTGGTACTGTTAGATTCATATCAGTAGTCAGTAGTCAGTAGTTTATAATTTGTATTTTTACTGTACGCCGGGATTATGAAGCATCCAACCATGTGTTTGTGAGTACTGAGTTGGTGCATTCGTGAACAAATTTCAGTGAAGATGATAATTAATGCCATTGTAATATTATGCATGGAATCTGTTGAAAGTAATCTTAGCGCTGCTGGATCAGTCAAGAGTACATGTAGGAATGAGTCTGATAGATCAAGTGTATACACATAAAACTTTATCAGATTACTCAAAGAGTCAAAGTCTTGAATGCGGTTTCAGCTTTCTAGACAAAACTAAAGTGGTTTCTTATGCGTACTAACTGAGCACAACTAATTTCAGAATTCAGACTAAGGTTAGACATTCAGTATGCCGGCTTCCCTGAGCACAACTCAAGTAGCTCCCTGTACCTAAGTAGTAACTGAGCAATGCTGAAAATCAGATTATATCAATCAAGGAAGTGGACAATATAGATGAGATTATGATCTCAGAAACACCATACACTAAATTGTAGTCGGCTAACCATGTACTAAACATCTGAAAGTAGTAGAATCTGGCTGGTACAGATTATGAGAAATAAGGAATAAAAAGGGTGCTTTTTGCAAAAGATCACAAAGCAATCTGATGGGCCGAAGTTTCTTGATCTGGACCGCATATTTTAGATCGGACGCCAGTTTCCATGTTTCCAATGAAACTGGGTTTCCATAGGATACTTTCTCCTTTGCTCCGGTGCCAAATTAACTCACGCAATGAAAAACCACTTGCATGGGAGAGAGAGAGAGGACTGAGGCAATAAAATACACTTGTTTGGGAGAGTGAGAGGCTGGTGTAGTTGGATTGATTGATTTGTTTATACATGTGGGCCTGTGTGCACAGTGGTGCCAACTCTCTCACATCACGAGAGTGGTGCCAAAATCTTTAGATTTGACATCGATGCGTATTATGTGGAAAACTTTTGTGAAATATGGCATCGGCCACATAGTGGAAGGCAACAAATGCCCAAGCTCTTCACGTACTCCTAGGTAAATGAGAGGAAAGAGAAAGAGAGAGAGAGAGAGAGAAAAAATATCACTAGCCAGCTAACCCTATCGTATGAGCGAATGATATTGGTACCTCTTGATGACACGGCAATCTTATACAGCCAGCTTCTCTAATATGTTCCCTTCTTTTGCAGATAAAAAAAGACCCGAAAGTGAAAAAATGTGCTGCACTATAACAATCTCATCGAATGCCTTCATCTCCATCTTACAGAAGTTGATTTGATCGACTACCGAGGTAGCACATCAGAGATTAAATTGGCCAGGTTCTTTGTTCTGGAGGCAAGTGTGCTCAAGGTAATGAGGTTTGGTGTTCTCTGGTGCAACTAATGAATGACGTGCTGATCACCGCAAGCATCTAAGCCTAAATTTGTTTTTGAAACATCAAGTGGCCAGAGACTCGAAAACTTATTTGCCCAGTAGTGACTTGTCAGGGCGGTGGGTTTTAGTGTGTACGATAATGCTACATCCACCTAAAGTAATGAAAGTTCTTACGTAAACTTCCTAGTAATTCCCTCTTCGTAGGTGCAGCATTACTCCTAACATTTGTAATATTGGTTTGAAACTTGTAATATTGCCATGTCCTATTCTTGCGTTTTCAAAATCCTGCGAATCAAACAGGTCCTGAGTTGGTGATGATGTTGTGCCTGCCAATATTCACAATAGCCGTCGGATCTAGATCTGACACATACAAACCAAACTGTCGGATCACGGGTTCCGGCAAACCCTTGAGGTTCGAACACTGGGGTGCGTGTGAAGGTTTTCTCCCTATCGATCCACGCCCTAGCTCTCTAAGATCTCGTAGATGAACTCGATGAACTCACAACACATAAAGACATAAGATTTATACTGGTTCGGGCCACCGTTGTGGTGTAATACCCTACTCCAGTGTGGTGGTGGTGGATTGCCTCTTGGGCTGATGAAGAACATTTACAAGGGAAGATCCGCCTCCTGAGGTTGAGGTGCTCTTGTGCTTGGTGGACTTGTGATGAGGTCGATCCTCTCTCTTCTTGTCTTTCGTTGTCTCGCTTCTCCCTCTCTCTCGTCTTTCTCTGTGGTGGCTAGTTCTACTTATATAGGCCCTGGTCCTCTCCCCAAATATTGAGCGGGAAGGGAGCCAGCAACGGCCAATTCGAAAGGGGACAACTAGTACAAGCTATCCTGACAAAAGGTGGTCTTCGCCTGCCAAAGGCTCTGGTGATGACACCGTCTTGGGCTACATGGTGACCTCCGTCCTACCGTCCTTCTAGTCTTGGTCTCGTTGCACTGATATGGAAACCTTTGCCTGATGCCTCGGTACTCCATGCCTGCACTTGCCCCCTTGACACCAAAGAGGAAACAAGGACATTGTGCGCTGGAGCCCGCCTGGTGCCCGCCTGGTCTCGATCGTCATGGCTCATGTCACGAGGACCTCACGAGGTTTGCCCTGCCTTGATCTCTCCGCCCCTTGCGAGCCTTCCTGGCGAGGCCGCTTCTGAGGAGGTCTTGCGTCGTCCGCTTCGCGAGGCTTGGCCCCTCGTGAGGGGTCTTGAATGTCTTGTCGATGAAGATGGCCCGTACAGACCTGCCATCCCAGCCACGCCATGGGCCGTAGGCAGGCAAGTCTGGGGACCCCCGTTCCCAGGACGCCGACAGTGGCCCCCGGGCCCAGGGTGCGCTCGGGCTTGGCTTCAAGGTGAAGCCAAATGGTCAAGTGCGGATCGCCGCGGGCCCCCAAAGCCTGCGGCCTCAGTTGACGTGTGGCGGTTGATTGGACGTGTGCGTCTCCGCTTCCCCACGCTGCCTCAGAAACTGCCTGACTTGACAAGTCCCTGTGACATGCAAGGAAAGCTATCATTACCTGTGATCGTGGGGGTGCTGGTTGGCCTTCTCCTGCTATAAATGGGGAGGGGGCAAAGCCCCCATCACCCATCTCTTCCCATTCCGCTCGCTTCTTCTTCCTCTTCTCCACCGCCGACTCCAATGGCGCCATCAAAGAGGTTCTCCGCCGCGGAGAAAGGAAAGGCCCCTCGCGAAGCGCTCGGCTCCCCGGCGCCTAAACGGGGACGTGGCCGCACCCGCAAGCACACCAACACTCCCGCCGTGGCCCCCTGCTCCCAGGGTGGGCTGCTGCGCGTGGCGGAGGTCGATCCAGTCGTGGTAGCCCCGTCGATGAGGGGAGATGTGCCGTGGTCGCACGACCTCCTCGGCCACGCTTCCACTCGGCGAAGGTGCTGTCGGAGTTCGTTGTCTAGTCGGTGGATCCGGCCGGCAACTGGCTCCAGCTTCTGCGCTTCTTCGCCAACGAGCTGCCGGCCCTTGGTCCATGCAGGCTCTGGCTGCGAACGGACGATTGCTGCAGTAGGGCCTCCTGGGTCGCGGTTGAAGTCTCTGCCACGGGCAACATAGCTCTGGCTCGCGGTTGGCAGGCGTTCGCCCGCGCGCTCGGCCTAGGAAAGCGGTGCAGCCTCCACTTCAGGTATGACGGTGATGCGACCCTCTACGTGAGGGCGTTCGGGGAAGATGGTCGCCGCGCCGGGTGCTGCCCCAAGACAGATGACGGCGAGGAGGTGCTCGGCCTCGGCGATGGCCGCGACGAGGGTGAGCACACCGGCCTCACCTCATCCAGCTATGATGGCTCTTCTCTTGGCGAAAGCTCCAGCAGTGGCGGCTACGACCAGCCGCCCAGCTGCCGCGCCCGCTTCGAAGGTGGTAGCGGGTAGTCTCATTGCCGCGCCTCCGTGGAGTGCGAGGAGGGGTCCAGCTGAGCTCGAGACGTCGCTGGAGGCCTTCCCTAGTGGTCCTTTGCAACGCCACTTTTGTTTAGTTCCTCTTTTCTTTCCTGCATCAAAATGAAACCAGTATGGGCCTAGAGGGGCGTGTATCGAACTGTGATTCCTCAGTCATTACGCTATGCTTGTTATTTCTATGCTATGTTGCTATTCATGCGGATATATCTTAGCCTGGTGCGTTCAGGCAGCCTCTTCTTCACGAGGCACTTGTCTCCTCGTGCCCGTCTTGGCTTAGTGGTTGCTCAGGAACTACAAAAAAACTTGTTAGGAAGCTCGCTAGGAGACTTATCGTTCACCCGAGCCTTGACCCAGCAGTTCACATCGCGGTACCCGAGGGGCACGGATTAGGAGAGATGTGCCGGTGGCGGGCTCGAACGAGGGTGCCTTGTGAGAAGGGAGACCAAAGGCAGAGAGAAGGACAAACGCAGGAAGAAGAAACCCTCACAAAGGCACTGGCTTAGCACCTTCGTGAGGTATGCGAGAGAGAGAGCTCAAGCGAACTAGATTCAGAAAAGGCGGCAAAAGGCGACGAAACCAAATCAGCAAGGGACCCCAGAAGAAAACTTCAATTAAGAGAAGGCGAGCCAACTACGGAAAGCAAATGAAAAGCCGCGTCCGGCACCTAGTCTAGTCTTCGACGTCTTCTCACCAGCACGGAGCTAAGTGCCACCACTAGGCGTGGGAGGGAGCCCCCGAGGCCCGAAGGCGGCTCTCCGGAGACTCTGGGGCGTGTATAACCCCACTCACTATTACGTGAGAGTGTCACGGGCGACGATTCTTCACAGGCACTGGGCCTTGCTTCACAGGCACAGGGCCTTGCTTCACAGGCACCGGGCCTTGCTTCATGGGTAGAATTTCCGGAGGTGTTGGATGTTCCACGCGTTCTGGATGGGCACCCCGTCCTGCATCTCCAGGCGCGCGACCCCAGGCCTGGAGATATGGACGACCCTGAACTGGCCCTCCCACATGGGTAAGAGCTTGTGCAACCCTTCCCTGGAGAGGACCCGCCTCAGGACGAGGTCGCCCGCCTCGAGCATCCTAGAGCGGACGCTGCGGCAGTGGTAGCGCAGCAGCGCCTCCTGGTACCTTGCCGCCCTCAGTGCGGCTTCACGACGTCATTCCTCCCCTAGTATGAGGTCCATCTCCCGCGTGGTTTCCTGCTGCGTTTCATCAAGCGCCAGGACCCGTGTGGAGTGATGCTTGACCTCATGAGGGAGGGCTGCTTCGGCTCTGTAGACAAGGAAGAATGGGGTCTCGCCCATCGGCTTAGTGGCAGTGGTGCGGATGGACCACAACACGGACTGGAGCTCGTCGTGCCAGCCCCTGTCGCAGGCCTCGAGCTTCTTCTTGAAGGTCCTGGTCTTGAGGCCTGTCAGGACCTCCACGTTGGCGCATTCAGCCTGGCCATTGCTCCTGGGGTGCGCCACCGAAGAGTAGCAGATCTGTGTTCCAAGGTTAGCACAATATGTTTTGAAGAGGTTACTAGTGAACTGTGTGCTATTGTCGATGATGATGCGGTTGGGGACCCCAAAACGGCTCACGAGGCCCTTGATGAACTTAACTGCGGAACCATCTGGGATGGTGCGAACGTCTTCCACTTCCGCCCACTTGGTGAACTTGTCGATGGCTACATAGAGGTAGCGGTAGCCCCCTGGCGCTTGGGGGAATGGCCCAAGATATCCAGCCCCTAGACCGCGAAGGGCCAGGTGAGCGGTATAGTCTGGAGACCCTGAGCTGGCTGATGGATCTGCTTGGCGTGGAACTGGCAAGCTTCGCAAGACTTCACCAGCTCAGCTGCGTCGTTGAGCGTCGTGGGGCAATAGAATCCATTGCGGAACACGTTGCCCACGAGAGTTCATGACGACGAGTGGTGTCTGCAGTCCCCGCCGTGTATGTGAATCAGCAACTCCTTCCCCTGGTCCCTGGAAATGCAACACAACAAAACATCATTTGGTCGCTTCCTATACAACTCACCGTCTTGGATGCAGTATGTCGTGGCTTGTCGGGCTATGCGTTCTGTGTTCTCTTCCTTCTCCGGTAGCGCCCCTTGCATCAGATATTCCTTGAATTCCTTGGTCCAACATCCCTCTTGAGGCTCGATCGCCAAGAGCAAGAGAGCCCCTAAGGTTGGGCCACAAGCTGGGGCTCCCGTGGCAGGCGGTTGTGGGAGCTCCTCCCGAGGCCGTGCCGTGCTCGAAAGCGGTGGCGTCACTGACGGCTTGAAGAGCCGCTCCTCAAAGACGCCAGGCTCTTGGGGCTACTGCTTGGATGCCCTCCTGGCGATGTCGTCGGCTTCCTTGTTGGTGCCACGGGGCACATGCTGCACTTCCATGCCTAGGAACTGCTTTTCCATCTTATGTACTTCCGGGAGGTATGCCTCCATGTGCTCGTCCTTTGGCTCGTACACTTTGTTGGAGAAGTTGACGAGGAGCTGTGAGTCGCCCCTAACGGTGAGGCGCTTCACCCCTAAAGCTGTCGCGGCCTTTAGGCTAGCTATAAGGCCTTCGTATTCTGCGATGTTGTTGGAGACCTTCTCACCCTGCTGAAAGCAGAGCCGCACAACATAGTAGAGCTTGTCCTGTGTGGGTGAGATGAGCACTGCTCCAGCCCCCGTGTCCTGGTGCGCGAAGGCACCATCGAAATAAATGACCCATCCGTCTGGCGCCTCACTTCCTGGCAAGGTGGACAGGTCCTCGCCTGCTTCCAGTGCCGGGGCTTCCGTCCATTCTGCCACAAAGTCAGCGAGTGTGGCTACCTTGATGACCCTGGTGGTGCTGAACTCTCACTGGAATACATGCAGCTCGATGTTCCACTCGGCGATCCTTCCAACATAGTTGGGGCTCCTAAGCACCCTCTCCAACGGGTAGGCCGAGATGACTTTGATGGGGTGGACCTGGAAGTAGTGCCGTAACTTGCACGAGGCCACCAGTAGCGCGAGCAGGAGCTTCCGAGGCATGCGATAACGTGCCCTCTCGTCCCGGAGCACTGTGCTAACAAAGTACACCGGGTGCTCGACGAGGACCGGCGTGTTGGTGAGGCTCGCATCTTGCGCAAGCTGGGGTGCCTCATGAGGTGGTAGGACCTCTGGCATCTGGTCGCTTGCGGGAATCTCTATGGTGTCATCCTACCGAGCTTGGTCTTCTGTTGCTGCCTATGGCTCTGGCTTCGCCTTCCAGATCATGCGTCATCTCAGTTGGCGATGTAGTTTGGCACGGCGCACTCTTGGCCTGGTGCTCCTCCCGAACCGCCAGTAGCGCAGCGCTAGCGGAGTATGGGGTGGCTGCAATATAAAGTACTAGGGGCTCGAGAGGCCGCGGCGCCACCAACACCGGTGGGCTGGTCAGGTATCTCTTGAGGTCTTGGAAGGCTCGGTCGGCCTTCGGAGTCCACTTGAACGGGCCCTTCTTCTTCATTAGCTTGAAAAAGGGTAAGGCGCGCTCTCCCATCTTGGAGATGAAGCGCCCTAATGCAGTCACCCGACCAGCCAGCTTCTGCATTTCCTTGAGGGTCTGCGGCGGGCTCATGCCCTCAATGGCCTTGATCTTCTCCGGGTTTGCCTCGATCCCTTTGTGCGACACGAGGAATCCCAGTAGCTTGCCGGAAGGAACACCAAACACACACTTTTCTGGGTTAAGCCGCAAGTTCACCTGGCGCAGGCTTTCGAAGGTCTCCTCCAGGTCTTGGATCAAGGTTCTCGCCTCCCGAGACTTTACCACAATGTCGTCGACGTATGCCTCTGTGTTCCTCCCGAGCTGCTGCCCTAAAGCGATGCGCATCAGCCGCTGAAAGGTCGCATCCGCGTTGCGCAGTCCGAAGGGCATGCAGGTGTAGCAGTACACCCCACACAGGGTCAGGAAGGCTGTCTTCTCTACATCTTCCACCACCATCTTGATTTGGTGATACCCTGAGAATGCACCCAGGAAGCATAGTAGGTCGCACTCAGTGGTGGAGTCGATGATTTGGTCGATGCGCGGGAGAGGGAACGGATCATGAGGGCACACCTTGTTGAGGTTGGTGAAGTTGACACACATTTGCTCCTTCCCACCTTTCTTCGGCACCACGACTGGGTTCGCCAGCCATTTGGGGTACTTGACTTCACAAACGGCACTCGCTGCCTCCAACTTGCGGGTCTCTTGGAAGATGAAGGCCTACTTCTCCGTGGACTGCCACCTTGCTCACTGCTTCAAAGCGCACACATTGGGGCACACCCTTAAGTGGTGCCGAATCACCTCTCTCGGGACCCCCACCAGCTGATTGGGCTCCCATGCGAATATGTCCTTGTTCGCGCGCAAGAACTTTCACTGATGCTTCCTCTTGGCTGGGGTTGAGGCCGACACCTATGGTGAAGGTGGCTCCTGAGGAGCCGTCCTCGTCGACCGGCGCCAGCTTTGTGTCGGCCTTGTATTGGGTGAACAACTACTTCTGCTTGGTTGGCGCGACCTCCTTGGCCTCGGGGGCACCGGTGCCGACGGACTGCGCCGCCGCAGCGTCCTGAAGGCGAGCTTGAGTGCCGTCACGGCCTCCTTGGTGTCTCCCTTGATGGTGAGGACACCTTTGCTTCCTAGCATTTTCATGAGGTTGTAGGCTGGATGAGTCGCCTCCATGAACTGGGCCAGAGCTAGGTACTCGAGGATGGCGTTGTACGGGAGGCCGATGTGGACGATGTCGAAGTCTACCAGCTCGATGCGGTAGTTCTCGCGTGTTCCAAAGGTGTCGGGAAGGCGGATCCGCCCCAGGGAGTGGGCAGCGCCACCACCAACTCCTGAGAAAGGCTTGCTGAGGCTGAGTCACTCGAGCGCCACATGTAGAAGGCTGAAGGCCTCCATGGAGAGCAAGTTGAGGCCAGCGCCGCCGTCAATGAGGGTCTTGGTGATGGCCACGTTGCAAATGGTGGGCATGCAGAGCATCGGAAGAATGCCCGAGCCGGTGATGGTGATGGGGTGGTCTTCTGAGTTGAAGGTGAGGTCGGCCTCAGGCGCGGCCCAGCCCGGCGGAGCCCCCGAGCGCGTGGAAGCGGCGCCGATCTGGCGGAGGAACGGCTTGATGTGGTGCTCTGAAGGCGGCACCTGAGAGCCGCCTAGCAGGGCCGCGACCGCATGGTGCGCCGGTGCCGCGTAGCGTGTAGTGAAGAGGTCACGCAGCTCCTCCCAAGACGCCACTGTGGATCCAGGAAGGTTGAGCAGCCTGGCGCGCGGCTCGCCGGCGAGGGCCATGGGAAACCAGTTGGCCATGACCTTGTCATCGCCCTGGCTTCGAGGACGGCCTCTTCGTACGCCAGCAGGAAAGCTGACGGGTCCGCCGCACCGTCGTAGCGCGGTGGCATCTCCGGCTTGAACTTGGGTGGCCATGGCTCGGAGCCCCCTGGCCCCATCGTCAACGCTGGCCGCCGGAGTCGGTGGCAGGGCGCCTATCATGTGGGCAAAGCGCGGTGTCGACGGAGCACAGATTGACGTAAGAGAAGCTACGGCGCACCCCTACCTGCCGCGCCAAATGTCAGATCACGGGTTCTGGCAAACCCTTGAGGTTCTAACACTGGGGTGCGGGCGAAGGTTTTCTCCCTATCGATCCACTCCCTAGCTCTCTAAGATCTCGCAGATGAACTCGACGAACTCAAAACACAGAAAGACACAAGATTTATACTGGTTCGGGCCATCGTTGTTGTGTAATACCCTACTCCAGTATGGTGATGGTGGATTGCCTCTTGGGCTGATGAAGAACAGTTACAAGGGAAGAACCGCCTCCTGAGGTTGAAGTGCTCTTGTGCTTGGTGGACTTGTGATAAGGTCGATCCTCTCTCTTCTTGTCTTTCGTTGTCTCGCTTCTCCCTCTCTCTCGTCTTTCTCTGTGGTGGCTAGTTCTACTTATATAGGCACTAGTCCTCTCCCCAAATATTGAGCAGGAAGGGAGCCAACAACGGCCAATTCGAAAGGGGGCAGCTAGTACAAGCTATCCTGACAAAAGGTGGTCTTCGCCTGCCAAAGGCTCTGGTGATGACGCTATCTTGGTCTCCATGGTGACCTCCGTCCTACCGTCCTTCTTGTCTTGGTCTCGTTGCACCGATATGGAAACCTTTGCCTGATGCCTCGGTACTCCGCGCCTGTGCTTGCCCCCTTGACACCAAAGAGGAAACAAGGACACTGCGCGTGGTGGCGCTCGCCTGGTCTCGATCGTCATTGCTCACATCACGAGGACCTCGCGAGGTTTGCCCTGCCTTGATCTCTCCGCCCCTCGCGAGCCTGCCTGGCGAGGCCACTTCTGAGGAGGTCTTGCATTGTCCGCCTCGCGAGGGTCTTGAATGTCTTGTCGATGAAGATGGGCCATACAGACCTGCCAGCCCAGCCATGCCGTGGGCCGCAGGCAGGCAAGTCTGGGGACCCCCGTTCCCAGGACGCCAACACAAACTTCTCCAGTTTTGCAAAAAGATGCCCACACTTGTTCCCTATTTACAAACAACTCCTTGTCTCTCACAATCAGCCTTATCTCCTCCCCACCACATCTAGAAGGCCATGGAAAAAATCTAGCGCGATGGCCGCTGCCGCTGCCGTCTACCCCCCAATCTTGGTGTCCCGTGCAATGCACAGACATCTACGCACGGGAAATTATGTCGAACACGGCTAGTTGTAATCAGGCTAGGTCTACAGCCATGATGATAGTGACTGCAGACTGTGAGGCTGACTATGGTATGTCGAACACGGCGCCTATACTCAGGTGTCATCTCCGGCGTAGGGTCTTGTCACTTCACTGTGAGGAGCAGCACGTAATAATTTGACCAACGGGTAGTACAGTGCTACTACATTGGTAGTACTACTACTAGTACTAGCACCATCGTCTGGATTTAGTAGTACTACCACGTCCATCTGGATTTAGTATTTGACTAGCAATATCTAGTAATACCTGTCACTGTCGGATGTGGGGTTCCGACAAACCCTTAAGGTTCAAACACTGGGGTGCGTGCGAAGTCTTTCCTTCCTACCAATCTACGCCCTAGCTCACTAAGATCTCGCGGACGAACTCGACGTACTCGCAACACAGAAAGACACAAGATTTATACTGGTTCGGGCCACCGCTGTGGTGTAATACCCTACTCCAGTGTGGTGGTGGTGGATTGCCTCTAGGGCTGATGATGAACAGTACAACGGAAGAACAACCTCCTGAGGTTGAGGTGTTCTTGAGCTCGGTGAGCTTGTGTGTGTGAGGATGGTCTGAATGATCCGTCCCTCAATGATCTGTCCCCTGCTAAGGTGGTGGCTAGTCCTATTTATATTGGCCCTGGTCCGCTTCCCAAATATCGAGTGGGAAGGGAGCCAACAATGGCGGGCTAATTCGAAGCGGGACAACTGGTATAAGCTATCCTGACAAAAGTGGTCTTCACCTGCCAAAGGCTCTGGTGGTGACGCCATCTTGGGCTCCATGATGACCTCCTTCTTGCCGTCCTCCTGGTCTTGGTCTCGTTGCACCAATATAGCAACCTTTGCCTGATGCCTTGGTACTCTTCGCCTGTGCTGGCCTCCTTAGCACCAAAGAGGAAACAAGGACGCTGGGCGCACTGGTGCCTTCCTGCCACCTGCCTGGTGTTGTGCGTCATGGCTCACGTCATGAGGGCCTCGTGAGGTTTGCCCCGCCTTGATATCTCCGCTCCTCATGAGCCTGCCTAGCTAGGCTACTCCTGAGGAGGTCTTGCGTCGTCCGCCTCGCGAGGCTTGGACCCTCACGAGGGTGTTGGATGCTTTTTTGGTGAAGATGGGCTGTCCGGCCTGCAGGCTCAGCCATGCCGCGGGCCGCAGGCAGGCAAGTCTGGGGACCCCTGTTCCCAGGACGCCGATAGTAGCCCTCGGGCCCAAGGTGCGCTCGGGCTTGGCTTCGCGGCGAAGCCAAGGGCCAAGTACGGAGCGTCGCGGGCCCCCAAAGCCCGTGGCCTCAATTGGCGCGTGGTGGGTCATTGGACGTGGGCGTCTCCGCTTCCCCATGCTGCCCTTGAATCCGCCTAGATATGCGGCCCCGCCTCTTACACAGTTATTCTTCTTCCGTCACGCCCGGCTCTTCCAATCTTCCTGCTGCCTTGACGCCCTACTCCACCTTCTCAGTCCGACCTGTGCTCCGCCCGCTTCACTGCCATGGCGCTGAAACAAACAAGGAAGGGGAAGAAACCTCTGTCCTCGCCGACTATGCGTCCATCCTTCGAGCCGGCGCTCGGACGACCTTTGGTGCTCAACGACGAGGCCATGGACAAGGTGCTCAACAACGAGTGGGGAGAGACGCCGGCTTAGCCCGCGTCTTGCAGCAGCATGGCCCGGGTAGTTACCGAGGTCCTGACCTTCAATTGATGCCCTCTGGGGTGGCCTGCTTCCTCCCTTCTCCGCCTTCTTCAATGCGGTGCTCGAGCACTATCAGATCCACATGCTCCATCTCGATCCTCAGGCCGCGACCCTTCTCGCCGCCTTTGCCTTCGCGTGCGAGGCCACGGTGGGCATCGCCCCTTCCGTGACACTCCTCCGCCACTTCTTCTCGTTGCATCTCACCGGCCCCCGGGAGAACTCAGGGTGCGTGGGTTTCCAGGCTATGGCTGCGACGGTAGGCATGGGGATCGAATTCGAGCTCCCTTCATCCACGAGCGAGTTCCGTACGTGATGGGTGTTTGTTGACGCAGGCGTGCTCAACCCTCTGCTCCAAGCTCCGGTGGGGCCTGCTATTCCAAACTCCGGCTGGGGTCATCAGAAGCTCATGAGCCCCTGCCTTGCCCCCGTCTGGGCCAGGCTGGGGTGGTTGAAGGACCTTGGCATGACTGCGCCCATGGTGGTGAGGGAGTTCGTCAGGCATCGAGTTGCTCTGCTCCAACGCCATTCTCGCCCGATGTGGGACTTGCTCAGCAGACAGGACAACATGAGGTTTTAGGAGGAGGGGCTTCCTCTCGCTGCGCGGCAGACAGTGCTCACAGTCCTATCAGGTGTCCCTCTGCCAGACGAGATGCCCATGAACAGCTGCATGTTGTACCGCTGCGAGAATAAAGTCACATTTCCATGAACATGCCTTCCTTTTGATGAGTGTGGGCTGCGCCCAGTCGGCTTGGTGGGGCCTCACGAGAACCCCGTCATCGTGGTCCCCTTCTTTGCCGCCGGTGCCGGGCTCGCCCCAGGTGACGATGTAGGGGAGCGAGCCGCGACGGGGGCCGGTGGCTCGGGTGCTGAGGAGCACATGTCGTGTGGTGATCCGGGGGCGTCGTCCTCGGGAGCCTGCAACCCCCCTCCTGAGGCGTCGGTTGCCGAGGAGATGCGGCATGCGGCTACCGAGGCTGAGGCTCCTGGAGTCTCGGGAGGTCTCAGTGGGAAGGAGCTAGGCTGTTCGGCTCAGCCAGGCTCCCCTGAGGCCATCCCTCTTGGGTCTTCTTCAGCTCCGCCGTGCACCGGCCGTCACTTCCAGCGCTTCGGTCACCTTTGTGTGGACTTCGAGGAGCTCCGCAAGAGGAAGGGATCTCCGAGCGGTAGCGGTACTTTGGGCCGTTGAAGCGACGAAAGTACACCGCCGTCAACGAGTAAGTACCTTATCTTGGTGATCTTCTATGTGCCGCCTTCCTTTCCTGATGACTGTCCCCTCAGGACCCCTTCTGCTAACGCCGTGAAATCTCCACAGAAGGAGCTCCCTTTTGTCCCGTCGCACTCGCCAAGCTCCAGCGCTACAGGCTCGGGTGCTGCCCACAGCGTGGGGTCAGCCATGGGAGTTGGTCCGTCATCAAGGCGCCCCAAGCTTACGCCTTCACCATCCTTTATTCGCGGCCTTGCTCGGAGTGCAGCAGGCATGCCAAGGGCTCCTCCCCTGGTCACGGTCGGTGGCTGGCTAGCCTCGATCCTGGGGTCTTCTTCAAGCAACGAGCCTTGTTCGGTTCGGGCCCCTCATGAGGGTCGGCTGGCGCCTGGGACCGTGCCAGCCCCCATCCCTCAACCGGGAGGTGGTGCGCCACTTGATGCTCCACCCGCAGCCCCCGAGGTGGAAGACAAGGTGGGTCGAGCATTCGAGCTTGAGCGTGGGCGCAGCGTAGTCCGCCACGAGCTCTTCCAGGAGGCGATGGGCGCGATGAACCGCCTTGGTGAAGAGCTTGCTGGTGTCGACTCGCGTCTTGACGCTAAAGGTCTTCGGTTGGTGGAGGAGCGGTGCAAGCTGCGAGTGGCCATCAACCTTGGTCGCTATCAGTGCGACCTTGAGAATGCGAAGGCCGAGGCATCCCTCGAGATTGCCAATGAGGCCTGCTCGCGAGCTTTGGAAGAAGCTCACGAGGCCGATTGTCGCCGCGATTCTTTGGGAAGAGACATCTACTGTCAATCACGAGACCAATGCAGGACTGATCATCCAGGCTGAAGTAGCCTACTATATCACGACCAGGGTAGGGAACCACCGCAATGTCCGACGTATAGATACAATTACTTCTCATAAATGGTAGTAACATTGTGTCAACAACAGTTAGATCGCCTTTAACCATCATTGGATTGTTTTGTCCAAGGAAAAGCGAGGTTTCTCCAAGACTGTCAATAATGTACCAGGGAGAAGGTGTTGGCGCTAGCACACTAGTATCCATCCCGAATACCATGCAACGGGTGTTAGAATAGGTCCGGAGAGAGCGACCATGGGAGACAACACCTGCTCCCTCAGTAGTTACATCAGCAGTGGGCTGTATACAGACAAGAAGGGGTGATCCATTGGAATTAGTTGCTAGCCGCCAGTGAGCAGATGGGCCCTGCTCGTCCTCATGCTCGTGATCATCACCATCGTCATCTCCCCCTTGGTTATAAAATTTTTCAAGTATATGTGGTGGAATGCTCACAGGACCTTGGAAACACAAGAAGAAGGTTAATTAGTAGAGAAGGGAAACTTGCTAACTCACATGCATGTGGATGAAACAATTATAATTACGGTGGAAGAAAAACGTACAAAAACTATGGGGATCCCATGCAAAAACAGTGCCACGAGTGGTGGCAGCAAACACAAGACCCTCGTATTGAATTGCATCACAGTACACATCCGTGTATAGAAACTGATTTTTGAGCAATATCCATCCAGTCGAACCACGAAGGAAGGCAACAAGCTTGTCGAAGATAGCAACAACTTGATAGTTCTTGTAATTCCAAGAGCAGTTGGGAACTCGACAAATTGCTATCTTCCTTAGATGAGAGTCACCATGATCGTATTTGAACGTACGTATATCATCTCTGTGCTCAACCTCAGGGCACTCGGAGATTTTTGTATGTGGAATCCGCTGACGAGTGTACACATTCACAAGTTCCCACTCACAATTGTACCCAATATAAACAATCCAATCTCCATTTGCGCCAGCCTAGGCCTTACCCTGAAGCGATGGCATCTCGACATCACACGTATCGTAATCAAGCGACATCAACTTGCATAAGGCGAGGCCTCCGTCGTCCACGCCCATGCGAACATGCTTATAGCGAAGAAGATAAGGGAGATCAAACCGCTCCTGGACCCTTAGGTTCCTTGTAATGATGTTATTAGTTGAGTCGAGAATGGTCTTGAACAAACCTTCCATGCTAGCCGAGGTGATGACGTCACACCGATCAAATGAGTTCCCCCACCACGTCATCTTTCAGATCGGGGCCAGAATAACGGTGTCGTTTCCGGCTTGTTCCCTCCATGGAGAAGACGATTGAACAATGTCAGAAGGAAGGGTGAAGGAAAATGGAGGAGGGAGGAAGAGCGTGCGACAGCAGTTCCAAATCGAGATGGAAAGGCGAAGAGTCGGTGGATGGTTGCCAGTTTGCCACAGTACACGAAGAGGCACCCCGGCCTACACGTCCTTTCGGAAATTGTACACAAGGACTCGCCGTGGTCTCACTGTCATGTTGAAATGGGACCACATGTCAACAAAACATGGTGTGTAATTTCTCGTGCAAAATGCGATCTGGCTGCATGGCCCGAGGTGCCGCATTAGTTATCAACCTTTAATTTTTTAACATACAATCTAAGTGGATAGCTCCTGTGGTCATCACACGTGAGCGGATATATAGGTGGGCTAGGTGGGCAGGCGGCAACAATCTAAGTGAAAAAAGTGTTGATATCAAAAAAAGCGTTGATCCGATGCTTGGTTTTGTTTGGATTTTCCAACTATGACCATTGGATAGAGTGAATCAATGGCTTACGTTCAAAGTTATTCTCATACTATAGAATGGTATAGGAACATGGAGAGATTCGGTTGATTTTATATAGCTGAGTAATATAAAATATTATGAGTGCAGACGCTCCACCCCGAGGTTTTCTGCTCCTTCTCGGTCGTCAGGAATCTATGTTCTTCCACTCTTTCGTCTAAGACATGAGCTTTGTTCATCCTTTTGCCGACACGCGGGACATCTATATGCCTCCATTTTACAAAATCATACTATATGCCTCCATGACACGTGGGACATCTAGCATCAAGGTGGAGTGTCATGCAAGAAAATGGAGATATGCAGTGCGTGAGCTGTGCACTTCGATGGCACCTAGTACTACTACGCAATATTTTTTCTCCTCGATCGAACGTGAATAGTGCATGTACTCAATGACAGAGCACAAGATGGTAGCCATGGACATGGTCGGCCCTTTTTGAAGAGAGTACTAATAAATAACTTTGATGTGTCCAATCAACTCCCATAACGATGAGAAGCTTGCTTACTACGCCTTCTCCCTCGCCAACGCGTGCGCGGTGGCTCGCGGCACGAGGAGAAACATTTGCTTACAAGCGGTGGAGGTGCAGCAGTTCATTTGGTGTCAAATTGCCAGAAGTACTACTATAGTACCATCATTATTGTTCGACTTCCGGAAGAGGAGAAGAGCCAAGCGCAAGGTCACCTACTAACCTAGTACATTACTACTATAGCCAAAGCTGGTCCACCTTTTTAGAGCATGGTTAATTAATATAGGCGGCTGTTGCAGCGCCACATCATTTGGAGCAAGTACTCTCTTCGTAGGAATAAAGGAAGTGAAACAAAAGTTGGAGTGGATGCTAGATTGCCAATTAAAACATTATTACATAGGAAAAAAATCCTATACCATTCTATCCTATGAATCAAACGACCAATGTAGGAAAATTATGAGGGGGTCTCTCCAACAGTGTCCCTCGGCTCGCACCTAGCATCACGATGGTCGAACTAGGAGTCACTCATCGGGTACACGTGGCATCTCAGATCTGGACACAAGGTGACGCGACCTCTCACTTCCTCCGCCATTCGAAGCGTCGCGCCGGTGGAGGGCTAGCATACTCCAATATTAGGTTGGCTCTATGTGATGTGGCAACTTCATATACGAACTGGATGCTGGCTATACTACTACCGTACTCACACTCCAAGAAGTGACTCGAAAACCATTCATAAATTGAGTCTATGACATGCATTTGCAAATGTACCATTCATTACATACAACAAGTCATCAACACACAACGACAACGAGGATACATATTGGATTATAGATTATTTCCAACAAAACATTCTAGTAAATACTGACGTTTTCATCACACAACAAATAACAAGCAATGAAATGAACTTCAACTGAACCAATCCTCGGCGTTAGAAATGCTTGCTTTGAACCATAGGTGCTCTGGGAAGGGCCAACTGTTGTCAATATCGAGAGCAACGCATGACTGATCATCCAGGCTGAAGCGGCATATATCAAGACCAGGGCAGGGAACCACCGCAATGTTTGAGGTATAGATGCAGTTGCTTCTCATAAATGGTAGTAACATTGTGTCAACTGCAGCTGGATCGCCTTTCACCATCATTGGATAGTTTTATCCAAGGAAGAGCGAGTTTTCTCCAAGACTATCAATACTGAACCAGGGAGAAGGTGTTGCCGCTAGCACACTAGTATCCATCCCGAATACCCTGCAACGAGTGTTGGAATAGGTCCAGAGAGGGCGACCATGGGAGACAACACCAGCTACCTCAGTAGTGGCAATCACAGTGCACTATATACATACAAGAAGAGGTGATCCATCGGAATTAGTTGCCAGGCGCCACCGAGTATATAAGTTCTGCTAATCCTCATGCTCGTGATAATCACCATCGTCATCTCCCCCTTGGTTATAAATTTTTTCAAGTATATGTGGTGGAATGTTCACAGGATCTTGGAAACACAAGAAGAAGGTTAATTAGTGAAGGGAAACTTGCTAACCCACATGCATGTGGATGAAACAATTATAATTACGATGGAAGACAAACGTATCGAAACTATGAGGATGCCATGCAAAAACAGTGCCATGAGTGGTGGCTGCAAACACAAGACCCCCGTATTCAATTGCATCATAGTACTCATCCCGTGTACAGAAACTGATTTTTGAGCAATATCCATCCAGTCGAACCACGAAGGACGGCAACAAGCTTGTCGAAGATAGAAACAACTTGATAGTTCTTGTAATTCCAAGAGCGGTTGGGAACTCGACAAATTGCTATCTTCCGTAGATGACAGTCACCATGATTGTATTTGAATGTACGTAGATCATCTGTGTGCTCAACCTCAGGGCACTTGGAGATTTTTGGAAGTGGAATCCGCTAACTTGTGTACACATTCACAAGTTCCCACTCGCAATTGTACCCAATATCCATTTGCGCCATCCCAGGCCTTACCCTGAAGCGATGGCAGCTTGACATCACATGTATCGTTATCAAGCAGCATCAACTTGCACAAGGCGAGGCCTCCGTCGTCCGTGCCCATGCGAACAGGCTTATAACGAAGAAGATAAGGGAGATCAAACCGCTCCTGGACCCTTGGGTTCCTTATAATGATGTTATTAGTTGAGTCGAGAATGGTGTTGAACGAACCTGCCATGCTAGCCGAGGTGATGACATCGCACCGATCAATGAGTTCCCCCACCACGTTATCTTTCAGATCTGGGAAAGAATAACGGGGTCGTTTCTGGCTTGTTCCCTCCGTGGAGAAGACGCTCGAATAATGGCAGAAGGAAGGGTGAAGGAAAATGGAGGAGGGAGGAAGACCGTGCGACAGTAGTTCCAAATTGAGAGGGAAAGGCGAAGAGTCGGTGGACGGTTGCCAGTTTGCCACGGTACACAAAGAGGTGCCCCGGCCTAAATGTCCTTTCAAAAATTGTACAAAAGGACTCGCGTCGTCTCACTGACATGTTGGAACGGGACCACTTGTCAACAAAACATGGTGTGTAATTTCTAGTGTAAAATGCGATCTGGCCGCGTTGGCCCGAGGTGCCACATTAGTTATTGACCTTTATTTTTTTAATGGCGTGCCATTTAGTTTTGAAGCACGACTAACTGGTAATGTTTGCAGAGAAAATATAAACTACTCTACCACTACTCCAACTCTAGTACTAGTTGTATATAAAAGATATATAGGATAGAGCTTCAGAGCTTTCTTGCTAAGGGATTCCCACTTTCTTCTCACACTATCACCCCTCTCCATATGTAAAAAAGACGGCCTCTCTCTCCCTCCTCACCGGTGGTCATAGATCCGCCAGGGATGAAAATGATGTGCAGCGTTGACACACTTGTCACCGGCGAGCGAGGTCACGCGCTAACGACAAGGCCGTCCTCTCAGACCTAGCGCCCGTGCGGGATGGCCTCCATCCCCAAGCTCGCTGCCGTAGTGCCTGCGGAGGACGACGACCACGAGCGAAGCCACTTCCCGCCGACCCTTAGTTATGCTACCTCTTGTCGAACCATACGCTTGTTCTATTGCCTCATCTGCCACATCGCTGCATGTGGATCTTTTTCCACTCCACCATCTTCCCAATTTCCTATCCTCTGCTCTCCTGGTCACGCAAACGAAAACCTTAATTTGCACTATTAAAGGAAACCCTACTTCACACAGACTAATCCATGTCTAGGTTGAATAAGGAAAGGAAGGGAGACTGTACTATCCAAGAGAGTAGGCATCGAACCCGCATCTAGGTTGAAAAGGGGGAAATCAGTAGCTAAGGAACGAGTCTCGTGTCTCTTGGTTGAAGAAGGGTAGAAAGGCATGATAACGAAATAGAGAATGACCAGGTCGATCGGTTTGTTGTCCTCACATAGCAAAAAGGTGGCTAAAGAGAACAAAAATGGGACGTAATCCACATATGCTGCCTGGATATTTGTTGCTCTGGGCAACCATACCTCCCTCACCACTCTATGCGTCCATGGAGGTACATCGTACTGGTGCACCAACTGTCGGAATGGGTCTCCCATGCTCTTATTGCCTCTATTTTTGTTAGTATAACACCAGGGGTAAAGTCAACCAATGCTACTGCTAAAGTGATGCCACATTTAACTAATGCCACACTCAGTCTAATGCCACCGATAAATTTAAGCAATGCCATTTAATGTCTCTGGATTATTTCAGGGTTAGCTGTTGATTGTGGATGTATTAAAGAATTTTCAGCTAAGGCATTCTAATGTTGTTGCACAGCCAGTATACCAACGATGAAACTTGTTACTACCTTCAGATTTTTGCATTGTTAATGCTTATAGATTACATACCTCACTTTCATGAGATAAGTCAAATTTTTTGTACAGTGTCACCTAAATGCCAAGGTGCTAATGTCATTTTATTTTGGTTAAACTGCACAAAAAATTATGAAGACAAGAGGAAAGGTCAAGAGTGGGCACCTCCTCCTTTGGCTATTGTATTGATTCGTTCGATCGAGTTTTTATGTTTGATCGATTATCAAGATAGGGAAAGCAATTTTTCATCTCCACTCGAGTTCGAAATGATATTTACCTTGAAGGTACATGGTTTGCAATTTCTTAATACTGTCATTAGTTAATAATGCTAGTTAACTTCAGACTTTTGTATTTGGTTTAATGCTCTTGCACAGCTAGTATACCAATGCTGAAACTTGTTACCTTTACATTTTGTATTGTTAATTCTTATAGAAATCTTTCAGTGCTAGAGCTTATGGAAACCTGTTCAGTAAAACCATTATACTGTACCCTGTAATAAAATAACTACTCTAGTGTTGCACTAGCCACTGGATTAGTGTATATTTGTACTATTCGAATGGTGTTGCAAGCTTTCCCAAATATGTGCTCAAGAAAACTACTACCTGTTTTTCTAAATACTAGACGTTTGGGTACTTTAAATTGAACTGTGAAAACGTCTTATATTAAGGAACATAGGGTGTAGAGTTCACTCAAATTATCCTGGTAAAGCTAGTCACACCTTTGTTAAAATTAATGTTCATTATGTTATCGGAGGAGGTCTGTATGTTTGTCTCTAATGCCTGTCGAGTACATACCTGACATCATGATGTAATGTTAAGTCATTTCCTTTTGTACAGTGTCACTGAATTGTTAAGGCGGTGATGGCATTTTATTTTAGTTGAACTACACAACATATGCTTAAAAGAAGAGGAAAGGTCAGGAATCGATCATTCTTTCATAAATAACTATATATGCCTTTCTGACATCAGCCAATGTTGCCTTATTTATTCCTTCAAACAGGTGGTTAGAAACATTCTTGCTACCTTTTCCCATTAAGAAATTGGAATGCTTATATTTGTGAGTCTATGCTTCAACTAGTGCCACTTTTATAGTAATCACACTTTCAATATCTATGCAAACAGGGATGCTCGATTTTATTTGAATTGCACAAAAAGTCCAACTGGTTCAACATTAGGAGCATGTTTTCTTCCAAACCTTTATATCCAATTGGTGGCACTATGAGCTGTGCATTACAAAGGTACATGATTTGCTACTATCTTGCTACTCTTTTTGTACTGTCTTTGGATAGTAATACTAGTGGTTTGCATGTGAATTTATTGGCAGGGTGGACCTACATTGGAGGTGCAGGACAGGATTCAATGATTGGATGCTCAATTTCGGTTGTATCGATTTCACCTCTTCCATCACTGCGAACATGGATATCCTTGGTCTGATGAAGAATAGGTGCTATATTTCTGCTCTGAACCAACAAATCAATTCAGTATGAAATTTTCCAGGCCAAAACATGACTGTATCAAATTGTCCAGTGCAAAACATGACAGATGCTAAGCGAAAGAGACATGTTTAAACCAAAAATACAAGGTGGGGTATATGTTTACTAGCTTCTTGATATTTGTGCAGATAGAAATGTCTGCCCATTGCTATTTGGCAAACGCACAAAGTGACCACAATTTTGGTTGAACTGCAAAAGAGAATAGTATAGTCACTGCATGCAGTGCCATTTGAAAATAGACACAGAAAGATTGGATAGTCACTTCATGGACTGCAGAAAAGTAGTACTGTACTATTTATTGGCCAACACTAGGTGCTTCATTGCTTTTGTGTTATTATACAATGGGCATCATTTTTCCTAAGTTAAAGTTTGTATTCCGAAAATAGTCTCACCATGGTGATCGAGAGAATACCAAATCATATTGCAGTGGATGTTCCTCCATCATGTGTGGTTCATTCTCATGGTTCCAGCTGTTGGTGAAACCACTTACGTTTGCAAGAGGAATTGTAGACTTCATAAACAAATTTGTCTTTCTGTCTGTACTGAATGTTTGAGATGCATTAACATGTTGATCTTATGTATGGGAATCGTACTAGTTGGTTTTGAATTTGGGCTACTATTGTGAACATAATACAATGCCAGGCCTGTGAGTCTCGTGTGAACATTTTGAACGGATCGGCTCTTACTGTTGTGCACAACATGATCCTTATTTCTGTGTTCTCAGTGTTTACAAGTTACTAACAGTTCCTTATTTCTGTTTGCTCGGTGTTTACAAGTTATTGATCGATCACTAGCTAGCCTACTAATGTGCTCCTGGCAGTTTTAGTTCCGATGCAAGATCCGAAGTGGTAGTTTTTTGAATAAAAATGCCTACCTCTGAACAAACTGACAAGATGGTCTGAAGAAAATGCCATGCGAATCTGAAGAAACTGCCAGCAAAAACGTTCGCAAATGCCTTATCTCCCAGTGAACATTCATCAACTAATGTGATCGTACACGTACACCATCTGACCTACTCGATCCTACACATACACTATCCGACCTACTCGATCCTACACGGATAAATAGCGGATCACACATGTACTACCTCCTTTCCGGTTTGCAAGGCTCAATTCAAAAAATGACCTACTCAATCCTACACGAATAAATAGCGGATCACACACGTAGTTCCTCCTTTCCGGTTTGCAGTGCTTAATTCAAAAATTTAACCAACCAAGGTAGATGATGAGTGGTGGAATCATTTTTGACAAGGAGGGAGTACCTGATCTGGATGATTCGAGTGCACTCGTTTGACCGTCATGCCGGCGTGTGACCCAGCACGGACGGGACGGGACGGGATGGCACAGTCATAATTTTGGTCTTTCCCGTTTTCCATGGCAAGCTGGCGTGCTAAGCCATGCCTGCTTATGCGTTGAATTCCGATGACCGCGATGACCATCGCGTTTCCCACGACACGCTAGTTTGCCTACCTTCCGCCTATAATTACTGTTTCCCGAGCTTCTCCGGTGGCACCATCACCCAACTCGTCCTATCCTCATAAGCCCCCACCGGCCCGATGTCACTCGCCACTTATCCTCGCTCTCGCCACGTCCGCCATGCCCCCGCCCGTCCGTGTTAGGAGACACCTGAGGCGGTCACCGCCGGAACTAGTGTTTGGGTTTTCACCAGAAGGCAGACGGAGGGAGGAGGCATTCTATCGGTCTTTAGATGGCAATGCAGACTATGAGGAGTTGTTGGAGCGCGACCGCCTGGCGGAGGAGCAGCCTATTGCCAATTTGCGCCGCCAGCGGGACATGGAGAAGCAACACACCGACGCTTTGAGTCACGAGCAGAACACCCGCAACTGGGCCGACTACATGGAGGCCGGTGCCTGGCAAATAACCCTGGAGGTTTTCGGGGACGCACGCGTTCGTGACGCCGATTTTTACTACCAGCTCGTCAAGTCGGTTTCCCACTTAGAAGCTGAAGCTTCGATGGACCACGTCAGCATGGAAAGGGCCAACGTGCGCGAGCAACGCGCCCTATCACATCACTGGCAAGTCTGAGGCGAGGCGGAATACGCCGGTACGGGTGTTTAGCATGTACCACAGATGGCAGCCGGCATCGTCTAGTTAGCTAAGAGTAAGTTAGTACTTGTACTCTACTAGAGTATTTGTGGGACTAGATAGTTAACTTGGCTATGATGGTTGTCAACGTGGAAGTTCAGTACTCTATATGTGGATCAGACCTGTTACTTTGCTCTGAATGCTAAACTTTTCTTTGAACGTATGGAATGGGCTGTTATTTTTTAATGGGTTGTATTTGTCCTCCACGGGTTTAGAGGCTGACTTGTGGGCCTACCAAGTTGATGCATACACAATCAGGAGATGATTGTACGTGGAGAGGATGACAACAGGGACCTGCCAAGGTCATGGCAGTACGCAAGCAAGTGCCTCCTTATTTCAAGCCAATAAAAAATGACTCCTCCTAATTGATTTCTGACATCTGGTTCCCACGCCATTGTCAATGTAGTCAATAAACGAGAGAATTGCACAACGCGCGGCTGACACCAGGGACCCAGCAGCTCGCCCAGTTATTTTTGTTTTGGGTTAATTTGATAAATGCCACTCCAAATATGGTGTTTCCGAGAAATGCCTCTGCAATTTCCAAACTTTGAAAAATGCCATTTTATGCCATTTCTAGTGGCATTTTTTGAAGTCTGGAGTGGCGTTTTTCAATGTTTGCAAATTCCAGTGGTATTTTCCAAAGTTTGCAAAAATTGAAGTGGCATTTTCAAAGTTTGGAAATTGCAGTGGTATTTTTATGTATCGCCATAATTGTAGTGGCATTTATCTAATTTGTTTTTGAGACGGAAGCAGGGTGTCAACTGGGCTGTGCGGGGCACTCTGGCCTGTCTAGACGGCCTTCTCTTTTATGTTTACCATAGATCAGCCCAGTAGTTTTTTTTTCTTTCTGAAAATGGCTAGCCCATTTTTTTGTGATTTGCCAAGTAAGTCGCTTTGTCAGGCCTGTTGGGCTGCAAATCTTTCAAGACGAGGAGAGCTTCATTCGGCTGGCCAAGAAAATGGCCTATCAGTAATGAGAAATGGGTTGTACATATATATAACACATCAAACCAGCAATTAGTTTCAAATTTCTTATTTTTCATTTCGAGATTTTAAACTGTGTTGATTTTTATGTGTGGACAATTTGTTGGATTTTATATTGATATACATTTATTTTTAAAATTAGTTTGAATGTGACTCGAAATTTTGGGATTAAAAATAGTTCGGACCGCACAGAAATATGCAAACTTTCGTATAATTTTGTAACCATGGCCACAATATGGGTTGTAATGCTAACAAAAAGAATATGGGCTCCAAAAAACCTCAAGAATTAGCAAATGGGCTGTAAATTATTAGAAATAATGGCAGATGTGTTGGATGTTGTTTTTCACAGATTTGATGCACAAGCAGTCACTGTTGGATGTCCATCCATTGGCCATCGTGCTTCTTCAATCTCCGCTCTTCCTGCTCGAGCCGCTCAAACAAGCGCCGGCGGGACTGCCTACTCCCTCCTCCTCGCGGCCGGCTGTGCTGCCGCGCAGGCCTTCGCCCCACCGTACTCCCAGCGCTGGCCTAGCCATCCCTCTACTCACCCACACCTGCTGTTATTCTCCGGCGACGACAAACGAACCAGTAAACCCTCGTACAGTCGTACTGCCCTCCGCGTGGGAAACAACTGCCGAGTCTTCCCTGGCTCCATGTCATTCCCTTCCTAGGCCTCGCCATCGTTCACCGCCCTGGTGCTCTCGGCGCAGCCTGGTCAACGTGGTCAACGACCGACATGCATCTGAAGTGGACTGTTCATGGAGAGGCTGACAACTGGGTCCACAGCCGCACACAAGAAATGCCTCCTTCTTACGCGCAAAATAATGATTCCTCCACCTGACATCTGGGACCCACCAAAAGGGCCTCTGTATTTCGTGAAAAAACGTTACCGCCGCTGATAGCTCGGACCCACCAGCTATATCTTTGCATGCAAGGAAGTGCCTCCTTATTACACAACAAAATGAATACTCCCCCTGCTAGCTGGGACCTAGTATAGTGGGATGTTGACTTGTGGGCCTACTAAGTTGACGGGGACGGAGGGCTTTGTCAACTTAGTCAATATGCATGATTCTAGCTCTAGTGACCGTACGATGTCCATCCAACGGCCGTAGTGCTTCTTCAACCTCTGGTCTTCTTGCTCCAGCCGCCTAAACCAGCGCCGGTCATGCCTCGTGCTCGTACCTCCCGTGGCCGGTTGCGATGTCGCGGAGGCATCACCGCCCCCTACTACTCCCACTGCTGGCCAGGCCATCCCTCTACTCACCCACACCCATGTTATTTTGCGGCAACGGCAGCCTCACACCGCAGCGAACCAGTGAACCCTCATACTCCTCTACGCATGGGCATCCACTGCCGTGTCTTCCCCGGCTCCGTGTTGTCCCCTTCCTAGGCCTCGCCATCGTCCACCGCCCTGGTGCTCTCGGCGCGGCATGGTCAACATGGTCAAGGAATGGCTTCCATCGGACATGGACTGTATGTGGAGAGGCTGACAGCTGGGTCCACGGCCGCAACAAGGAAGTGCCTCCTTATTATGCGGAAAATAATGATTCCTCCACCTGACAGTAGGGACCCACCAGACGGGCAACCGTATTTCGCAAAAAAAAAACATCCCCCTGACTGATGGGACCTACTAGCTACATCTTCGCACACAAGGAAGTGCGTCCGGGCAAAAAAACGATTCGCCCCCTGACTGCTACGACCCACTAGCTACATCTTCGCACGCAAGGAAGTGCCTGACAGTCGGGACCCACCTAGTCAAAGCGCAAGTAGCATTGTCATTCTGGTCGCGAATGTGTACGTACATACTGGTCGATGTAGAGGCGCGCACGTGTCATAGTAGAGGCGCGCACGTAGCATGTACACGTATGTACAACAGCCAGTGTGCAAGAAATAAAATACGGCTACATACATACATACGGGCAAGGTCTCAAACGCCTACTCGCGAATACGTACGGCCAGGGCTCGTGTACATGGCTGGGTTGGAATGGAGAAACTGCGTCGTCGTCGTGTTAATGGGGAGCTAACCAGCTGTGTCGGAACGAAATGCGTCGTGTTGTTCATCGGGAGGGCTTGGATGGAACATCCAATGGAAACGAGGCCTAGCGTACCATGGAACAGAGGAAACGACCTTGTGTTCGACCGGCCATGGTCGAAACGGGATCATGTTCATCGGGAGGGATCTGACATACCGCAAAACGGAGGAAACGGACCTCCTACGGTCGAAACGGGGGGTCCTGTTCATCAGGAGGGGTGTGGCGTACCACAAAACGGAGGAAACAGACTTGTGTTGGAGCGCTACGGTCGAAACGGGGGTCCTGTTCATTGGGAGGGGTGTGGCGTACCGCAAAACGGACTCCATGGGATACAGTTCATCTCCACCGTCGACCCCCTCCCGCCTCCACGGGCTACTATTCATCCACCGTCGACCTCCTCCAGCCTCCACCTGTGACTGTTCATCCATGGGCTCCTGTTCATCCATCCTCCACCGCACGCTACTCCACTGGCTACTGTTCAACCCGCCCTCTCCACGGGCTCCTATTCAACCATGTGACGCCCCGAGACCGATGTGCCAGGTGTCTTCCAGTTTTTCGCTGTTGTTGCCTTGTCATTGCTTGCATGTCATGCATTTCATATCATGTCATCATGTGCATTTCATTTGCATACATGTTCGTCTCATGCATCCGATCATTTTCCCCGTTGTCCGTTTTGCAATCTGGAGCTCCTATGTCACCCGGTGTCCCTTTCTATCTCTTCTCGTGTGCGGGTGTTAAAAGTTTTCGGATTGGACCGAGACTTGTCATGCGTCCTTGGTTTACTACCGGTAGACCGCCTGTCAAGTTTCGTGCCATTTGGACTTCGTTTGATACTTCAACGGTTAACCGAGGGACCAAAAAGGCCTCGTGTGTGTTGAAGCCCAACACCCCTCCAAAGTGGCCCAAAGCCCACCTAAACCTGTTCCATCATCTTGGTCATTCGATCACGATCGCGTGGCCAAAAACCGCAACTCGTTTGGACACTCCTAGCCCCCTCTACCTATATATATATGTCATCTCCCCCGAAAATCTTGCGGATGAAACCCTAGCTCCTCCTACCTCGCACCACCGGACAAATTCTCCCACACCGGACATGTCCGCGCCACCCTCCTCAGCGAATCCCCCGCCGCCACGTCATCCCGCCGCCATCTCTCTCCTCCCGCACCACGCCCAGCCCACTCGGCCCGGGGTCGGCCCCCGCAGCCCATTGCGCCAGCGCCGCCGCCCGCATCCCGCGCCTCCTCACCACAGTGCTCCGCCGCCCACACCGCGCCTCCTCACTGAGCCGCCTCCGCCGCCTGCTCACCGGCGACGAGCCGCGTGCCATCACCGTCCCGCCGGAGCTCCAGCCCGCACCGCAGCCGGCCATCGCCGCCGCCTTCGCGCGCGCCTTTCGAGGATGCCGCTCCGGCACCGCCTTCACCAAATCCGGCCGCCCCGAGCCCTCCGGTGCCTCCTTCCACCCCGGCGGCAAGTCCGGCGACTCCCTCCTCCGGCGAACAGGGATTACGATGAACCTCGAAGAGCACGCCGCCTCAGATCCAGATCCGGACGAAACCCTAGGGTTGACTTTTCCCTCTCTCCATAATTTTTTTGGCATTTTCATCATGTCATAACTCTGTCATCATAGCTCCGATTCGTGCGTGTAGCATATCAAAATGTTCGCCTCGACGAGTACATCATTTCATATCAGTGCATCATATTCATTTGAGCTCATCTTGATGCCCGAAATGCTGTTGGAAGAAGGCTATGTGATGATTATGTCAGATCTGTTTCAGCAAATGGCCTTTTGTCATTTTTGCCATGATTAATGTGTGCATGCTATGATCCTGAGCTCTACATGTGTTTTGTTATATACCATGCCATCTTTATAGGGGTATATGCCATATATTTTTGTGATCTTTGTGGTGACTAGCACTAGCATGCAAAGTAGCCTACTCACTGATGCTGATTTCAGGGACTTAGAATTTCACTAAGTCCTTGTCCTGATATTATTTTTATGCCATATGTTCATGTTGTTTCCTAGTGATCCGTGCCTCTTTTGAGGATGATCAGTAAGGATGTTTTGTTAATATTGTGGTGCTTTATCCATACATGTCTTTGTTTGCATTTATGGAGTACCCTAGCTTGAGTCAATCGAGGTCTACTTTTGCTATAAAATGATCCTGGCAGATTGTGGACATGTTTAGCGATTTTGCCGAGGATGTTGCTATTGATCCGTGCATGCTATGTTTTTGTTCTTGCCATGTCTAGCTTCTATGCCATGTATTCTTGATGAGTGTATGCTTAGCTTGTCATGCTATGCTCCGATACCAACTTGTAACGCCCTTGATGCGGCTATATCTCCCACGTGTCGAAGCACGACTTAGAGGCATAACCGCATTGAAAGCAATGTCGCAAGTGAGGTAATCTTCACACAACCCATGTAATACATAAGGGAAAGAGATATAGTTGGCTTACAATCGCCACTTCACACAATTACATGAATAAAGCATTACATCAACCAGATACAATCAAGGTCCGACTACGGAACCAAAATAAAATAAGACTACCCCAAATGCTACACAGATCCCCGATCGACCCCAACTGGGATCCACTACTGATCAACTAGAATGAAACAACACAAAGAACAAGATCTTCATCGAGCTCCTCCTTGAGCTTGGTTGCGTCACCTTCTCGGTAACATCGGCACCTGCAAACTTGTTTTGGGAGTATCTGTGAGTCACGGGGACTCAGCAATCTCACACCCTCGCGATCAAGAGCATTTAAGCTTATGGGTAAGGTAAAAGGTATGAGGTGGAGCTGCAGCAAGCGACTAGCATATATGGTGGCTAAACATACGCAAATGAGAGCAAGAAGAGAAGGAAAGGCACGGTCGATAAAACTATGATCAAGAAGTGATCCTAGAACAACCTACGTCAAGCATAACTCCAACACCGTGTTCACTTCCCGGTTTACGCCGGAAAGAGACCATCACGGTTACACACGTGGTTGATGTATTTGAATTAAGATCAACTTCAGGTTTTCTACAACCGGACATTAACAAATCCCCATCTGCCCATAACCGCGGGCATGACTTTCATAAGTTCAAATCCCTGCAGGGGTGTCCCAACTTAGCCCATCAAAAGCTCTCACGGTCAACGAAGGATATTCCTTCTCCCAAGACAATCCGATCAGACTCGGCATCCCGGTTACAAGGCATCCTCGACAATGGTAAAACAAGTCCAGCAACACGCCCGAATGTGCCGACAAATCCCGATAGGAGCTGCACATATCTAGTTCTCAGGGCACACTCAGATGAGCGCTCCATACAACAAAAAACAAACCTCGAGTTTCCCCGAGGGGGCGCTGCACAGGGCTCTAGTTTGGACCAACACTCAGAGGAGCACTGGCCCGGGGGGGTTAAATAAAGATGACCCTCGAAGAGCGTGCTCCCTCAAGATCTTGTTTCTCGTCGTTCATTCCATTCCATTCTCTCTTTTGTTCCGGAGGCTTTGTGATGTTGCCTCTTCAATCCATCTTTTTGTTTTGTCAGGATCGTGTTCTTTTCTTGGTTTATCCATTTAACCGGAGTGTTGTGTCCCTTTGCTCAAGCCTTTTCATTTCATCAAGTCTTTCATCTCTTTCCAATCGGAGTGCTGTCCGAAGTTGTTCTTCTTTGTTCATCTTTTCTAACGGAGTGTTTTCAACTTTGTTCATCTCTGTTGTATTCTTTTCTCGAAATGGCTTAACCTCTTCAAGGTTCTTTGAATTCACTCGTTTGTCAAAGAAGCAACTTAGTTTTACCTCTTCTCTTTCTCTTCCATTTTCCCTCCGGTGCCATCCTAGATCTCAGGACGAGATCCTCTCGTAGTGGTGGAGTGGTGTGACGCCCCGAGACCGATGTGCCAGGTGTCTTCCAGTTTTTCGCTGTTGTTGCCTTGTCATTGCTTGCGTGTCATGCATTTCATATCATGTCATCATGTGCATTTCATTTGCATACATGTTCGTCTCATGCATGCGAGCATTTTCCCCGTTGTCCGTTTTGCAATCCCGCGCTCCTATGTCACCCGGTGTCCCTTTCTATCTCTTTTCGTGTGTGGGTGTTAAATGTTTTTGGATTGGACCGAGACTTGTCATGCAGCCTTGGTTTACTACCGGTAGACCGCCTGTCAAGTTTCGTGCCATTTGGACTTCGTTTGATACTCCAACGGTTAACCGAGGGACCGAAAAGGCCTCGTGTGTGTTGCAGCCCAACACCCCTCCAAAGTGGCCCAAAACCAACCTAAACCTGTTCCATCATCTCGGTCGTTCGATCACGATTGCGTGGCCGAAAACTGCACCTCGTTTGGACACTCCTTGCCCCCTCTACATATATATATATGTATGTCATCTCCCTCGAAAATCTCGCGGATGAAACCCTAGCTCCTGCTACCTCGCGCCACCGGACAAATTCTCCCACACCGGACATGTCCATGCCGCCCTCCTCAGCGAATCCCCCGCCGCCACGTCATCCCGCCGCCCTCTCTCTCCTCCCGCACCGCGCCCGGCCCGCTCGGCCCGGGGCCGGCCCCCGCAGCCCATCGCGCCAGCGCAGCCGCCCGCATCCCGCGCCTCCTCACCGCAGTGCTCCGCCGCCCACACCGCGCCTCCTCGCTGAGCCGCCTCCGCCGCCTGCTCGACGGCGATGAGTCGCGCGCCATCGCCACCCTACCGGAGCTCCAGCCCGCGCCGCAGCCGGCCATCGCCGCCGCCTTCGTGCGCGCCTTTCGAGGACGCCGCTCCGGCACCGCCGTCGCCGGATCCGGCCGCCCCGAGCCCTCCGGTGCCTCCTTCTAGCCCGATGGCAAGTCCGATGACTCCCCCTCCGGTGAACAGGGATTCTGATGAACCTCGAAGAGTGCGCCGCCTCAGATCCAGATCCGGACGAAACCCTAGGGTTGTCTTTTCCCTCTCTCCATAATTTTTGGGCATTTTCATCATGTCATAACTCTGTCATCGTAGCTCCGATTCATGCGTGTAGCATATCAAAATGTTCATCTCGACGAGTACATCATTTCATCTCATTGCATCATTTTCATTGGAGCTCATCTTGAGGCCCGAAATGCTGTTGGAAGAAGGCTATGTGATGATTATGTCAGATATGTTTCAGCAAATGGCCTTTTGTCATTTTTGCCATGATTAATGTATGCATGCTATGATCCTGAGCTCTACATGTGTTTTGTTATATGCCATGCCATCTTTACAGGGGTGTATGCCATATATTTTTGTGATCTTTGTGGTGACTAGCACTAGCATTCAAAGTAGCCTACTCATTGATGCTGATTTCAGGGACTTAGAATTTCACCAAGTCCTTGTCCTGATATTCTTTTTATGCCATATGTTCATGTTGTTTCCTAGTGATCCATGCCTCTTTTGAGGATGATCAGTAAGGATGTTTTGTTAATACTATGGTGCTCTATCCATACATGTCTTTGTTTGCATTTATGGAGCAACCTAGCTTGAGTCAATCGAGCTCTACCTTTGCTATAAAATGATCCTGGAAGATTGTGGACATTTTTAGCGATTTTGCCGAGGATGTTGCTATTGATCCGTGCATGCTATGTTGTTGTTATTTCCATGTCTAGCTTATATGCCATGTCTTCTTGATGGGTGTATGCTTAGCTTGTCATGCAATGCCTCGTAGTGAGTGCATCGAGCTCATAAACATGCCTACTTGTTAATCTGTTTTGCATGCTCCAGTTTTTCACTAAGTCAGAATCTGTTTATGTTTTTGCTATGTTCACATGCTTGAAATTGTACTTTATGATCCCTTTTGGCTCAAGGTCACTAAGGGACTTTTGTTATGTGCTTTGAGTAGCTTCATGCCATGCCTTGTTTTGCATGATATGTTCCTGTAGCATGTAGTTTTCGTGCTCTAAACATTGCTTCCTGATGATAAATTCCTGACTTGTTGATAATTTCACTAAGTCTGTAACCTGTTATCGTTTGCACTTTTGCCATGCTTGTTTGAGCCTGTTATTGAGTGAATTAGCCGTAGCTCAGTGTTCATCTTTTGTCAAGCATCATGAGTGGATCCCTGCCATGTATTTTGTTGTCATGTTTGAGTGCTTTAGCATATTTATCTTGTTGTATTTAGGAGGCTACTTGCTGTTTATCGTAGACCGGTGCCATATTACTTTTGCTTGCCATTTCCAAACCGTGCATCCGATTCCTGTGATCTTTATATCGATTTCGACTGAAATCACCTCACCTTTCTAGTGGCACTCTTGGATTTACAAGTTGAGGCCAGGTACAATCATTCCTTTCCAAATCATGCATATGCACCGCATACCGCATCCCGCATATCATGCCATGTTCATGTGTTGGTTGTTTACTATGTTGTGTGCTTATTTCTGGTGTTGCTTCTTCGGGTTGGTTCCGATAACGTCGCGTTTGTGAGGACCAGTTCGACTACGTCCGTTTGTCTTCTTCATGGACTCGTTCTTCTTCCTTGCGGGATTTCAGGCAAGATGACCATACCCTCGAAATCACTTCTATCTTTGCTTGCTAGATGCTCGCTCTTTCGCTATGCCTATGCTACGATAACTACCACTTGCTTTCTTGCCTCCCATATTGCCATGTCAAACCTCTAACCCACCATGTCCTAGCAAACCGTTGTTTGGCTATGTTACCGCTTTGCTCAGCCCCTCTTATAGCGTTGTTAGTTGCAGGTGAAGATTGGAGTTTGTTCCATGTTGGAACATGGATATTTTGTTGGGATATCACAATATCTCTTATTTAATTAATGCATCTATATACTTGGTAAAGGGTGGAAGGCTCGGCTTTATGCCTGGTGTTTGGTTCCACTCTTGCCGCCCTAGTTTCCGCCATATCGGTGTTATGTTCCCGGATTTTGCGTTCCTTACACGGTTGGGTTATAAAGGGAACCCCTTGATAGTTTGCCTTGAATAAAACTCCTCCAGCAATGCCCAACATTGGTTTTACCATTCGCCACCTAGCCTTTCCTTTCCCTTGGGTTCTGCAGACTCAAGGGTCATCTTTATTTAAGGAACAATTGTATTCGTGCCCCTAGTTGGGTCACGCTCGACTGATTTGCCCCTATTTTTTCAATAATTGCAGTTTTGCCCAGCTCACTTCACTCGCCTTTTGCCCTTCCGTGGCGGTTTCGAGCAATCACGGTTCGCCACGTGGCGACTGCTCACTGGTTGGAACCGCCCTGGAAGGGCAAAAACACAAGGCGAGTGAAGTGAGCCGGGCAAAACCGCAATTGTTCAAAAAATAGGGGCAAATCAGTCCAGCGTGACCCAACTAGGGGCACGAATACAAAAATCCCTTTATTTAAACCCCCCCGGGCCAGTGCTCCTCTGAGTGTTGGTCCAAACTAGAGCCCTATGCAGCGCCCCCTCGGGGAAACTCGAGGTATGGTTTTAGTTGTATGGAGCGCTCATCTGAGTGTGCCCTGAGAACAAGATATGTGCATCTCCTATCGGGATTTGTCGGCACATTCGGGCGGTGTTGCTGGACTTGTTTTACCATTGTCGAGGATGTCTTGTAACCGGGATGCCGAGTCTGATCGGATTGTCTTGGGAGAAGGAATATCCTTCGTTGACCGTGAGAGCTTGTGATGGGCTAAGTTGGGACACCCCTGCAGGGATTTGAACTTTCGAAAGCCGTGCCCGCGGTTATGGGTAGATGGGAATTTGTTAATGTCCGGTTGTAGAAAACCTGAAGTTGATCTTAATTAAAATACATCAACTACATGTGTAACAGTGATGGTCTCTTTCCGGCGTAGACCGGGAAGTGAACACGGTGTTGGAGTTATGCTTGACGTAGGTTGTTCTAGGATCACTTCTTGATCATAGTTTTATTGACCGTGCCTTGTCTTCTCTTCTCGCTCTCATTTGCGTATGTTTAGCCACCATATATGCTAGTCGCTTGCTACAGCTCCACCTCATACCTTTTACCTTACCCATAAGCTTAAATAGTCTTGATCGCGAGGGTGTGAGATTGCTGAGTCCCCGTGACTCACAGATACTCCCAAAACCAGTTTGTAGGTGCCGATGTTACCGAGCAGGTGACGCAACCAAGCTCAAGGAGGAGCTCGATGAAGATCTTGTCCTTTGTGTTGTTTCGTTCTTGTTGATCAGTAGTGGAGTCCAGTTGGGGTCGATCGGGGATCTGTGTAGCATTTCGGGTAGTCTTCTTTTATTTTGGTTCTGTAGTCGGACCTTGATTGTATTTGGTTGATGTAACGCTTTATTTATGTAATTGTGTGAACTGGCGATTATAAGCCAACTATATATCTCTTTCCCTTATGTATTAGATGGGTTGTGTGAAGATTACCTCACTTGCGACATTGCTTTCAATGCGGTTATGCCTCTAAGTCGTGCTTCGACACATGGGAGATATAGCCGCATCGAGGGCGTTACAAACCACCCCTCCACGGGCTACTATTCATCCAGCCCTCCACTTTCTACTGTTCATCCAGCCCTCCACGGGGTCCTGTTCATCCAGCCCCAACCGGCTCGATCGATCGGGGTCCTGTTCATCCAGAGGCAACACCACGGGGTCCTGTTCATCCACCCCCACCAGGAACTGTTCATCCAAACCCCCCCAGCAACGCTCACTGTTCATGCAGAGGCAGCATCGATCAACTTCAGTTAGCAGCAGTAGCGAAGGAATCGCTCGATCGGGTTCAGTTAACAGCCATCAATCGATCGCTCGGGTTCAGTAAGGCGTAGCCTGCAGTGCAATCGCTCAGGTTCAGTAGGTGAACGCCTCGCTCAGGTTTAGTAACGTGTAGCCTGCAGTGCAATCGCTCGGGTTCAGTTAGAGCCCAACGCCTCGCACCCACGCGCGTGCGTGTACGAGAGAAACGTGCAAACCTCCGTGCATCGCTCGGCCCCGACCACCCACCGTAACCGGGAACACCCCGATATTTTCCTCGCCCTCGCTTCTACCATGGTTTTTTCTGTCATGGACGGCCCAAAGAATGTCATGCATCTGCGTCTCCGGCCCGCCCAGGACGAAAAGCCCATTTTTTGTCATGATTTTTTGTCATAGAAGTAGGAGCTCACCACATCTATGATGATACCGGGTTTTGTCACAACTATCTTCATAGAAGTGTCATAAGTATGACAGAAAAAATTTCGTTTGTCCCAAAATGTCACACATGTGTCTTTTTTTGTAATGTATGATAGCACTGTTTGCTATCATGTTAGTGAGTAATGACTGTTATGCCACCGTGGTGACCCCTTAATCTATAAAAGGAGGCCCATGGCATTCGTAGGAGGGGGTTAGAGGGTTGGAAACTAGACAAACCCAAGCCACCATATGCTTGTGGTCACCGTAGCCCTGAGGCAGGCCTTGCCGGGCAAGTGTACCACATACCACCATATTCATTTCCACCATCAATCCACCAAAGCAGGAGCAGGGTCTTATGCCTCGCGGCGGACCAAACCTAGGTAAATTGCTTGTGTGCTCTCTGCCGTGCTGCCGCACGCTAGTTTGCTCTTTGTGCAACGCGACGTCCCCCGCCGAACGAGCAAGGGGCCGCCCGGTCCCATAGGTGGCCGCGGATATCCCACGACATCATTGGCGCACTAGGTAGGGGCCTCACTTGTTTGAACCCGAAAGTGTGCGCAGCGTGTCATCTTCATTGCCATCTTCATCTTCGACGAAGCCATCGACCATGGCGCCCAAGAAGAAGAAGTCCGGCCCTTCGGCCCAGCCATCTACCTCGAAGGCTCCGCCGCCCACGGCCTCAGATGCCGGCGGGGATGCGGGGACGAGTGAGAAAATGAGCGCTGCTGGGGGTGTGGAAGGAGTAGGTGGCGCCATCACCACTCCCCCTGCGGCAACAACGGGGGCTGAAGGCGTTGGAGGAGAACAAATTCAGCAGCGTGTCAACGGTCAAGATCCGCAAGGTATGGACAGGAGGGTGACTCCGCTTACATCCCCTCCTCCCACCGACGGAGCCGCGGACCCTCAAGTGCCATCATTGCGTGACCCCGCTGCCTAGGTGGCTGCCCCACCGCAGTGCAGGCGCACCACCGCCGCCGCCGCTGCGGGCACCATCAGGAGCCAGGCGACGGTGTGGTCAAGGTCATCGACTTCCATGCCAAGCACAACCAGAGAGGCTATGGCACGGGCCCAGTTGCTACTAAGGTTCCCGCCAGCAGCCGAGCAAATGGATGAATGGCGTGCCGCCATCCAGAGTCTACTTGGTTTCGCTGAGGCTGGGGGCTCATGGCGCGCTGGCTCGCCACGGCCTCCCCAAGAGATGACGACTACTCGTACTGCTGGCCAAACAGAGGGGGCTGTCCCTACCATACAGTCCCCACCATGGCAGCAGGCGCGGGAGCGGCAAGATCAAGACCTTGACGACGTCTTGATGGCCTCTTCTGACCCTCGAGCACGTCTGAGCCAACGACAGACCCCGGAAGATAGGCGGCGGGGAGATGTGCGCATTGTCGTGGGATGGCCTCTCGACGACCCCCGCCAAACCGACGGGTGCGGCGACCTCAATGTCGACGAGCCTGCGCTCTCTATTGGCGGGTGCCTACCTTTCGAGGTCGGCTGCCCTGCCTTTACACGCGAGCTATGGCAAGTCCGTTGGCCGTCCATCCACACGTTCAAGCCGGAGAAACCCGAGAACTACGACGGAACACTGAACCCGGGAGAGTTCCGGAGCATCTACACCATCGCTGTTCAGGCTGCCGGGGGAAGAGACGAAAAGGTGTTCGCCAACTACTTCCCGTTGGCCCTCAAGTCCAACGTGAGATCTTGGCTCATGCACCTGCCGGAGAACTCCATTTCATCATGGGCAGACCTGTGCCACGAGTTCATCGGTGCCTTCACCGGCGGCCATCAGGAGCCCGACAGGCCCAGTGACCTACAGCTTCTCCGACAAAAGGAAGGAGAAACTCTCTATAAGTATTTACAAAGATTCATTAAAGTCCATAGGAATATTCCGAATATCCATCCTGCAGCTATTATAGCAGCCTTCCAGTCCAATGTGCGCAACCGCCACATTCGTTCTAAGATGAATGTGCGGTTGTCCAACACTTGGAACGAGTTGTACATACTAGTGGATAAGTATGCTCAGATAGAGGAATGAAGGAAGTTGCCCGGAGAGGAGGATTGCATCAATGTTGATTCAGAGGAATAAGATGAATCAACCGGTCAAAGAAAGGGCAAGAAGCGCAACAAGAAGCCAAGAGATAAGACAGTGATGACTGTGGAAGGTTCTGGCATGCCTAGTACCAGCAAGAAGGACAAGGCTAAGGCCCCCGGCAAGGAAGTTGCCGCGTGCACTGCCTGCCGGGAAGCCGCTACCGCAGAGAAAGCCGGGAAAGGTGAAGGGCCGTAATGCAAGATCCACCAGACGAAGGACCACGACCTCCATGAATGTTATCAAGTTGAGAAGCTTCTCAAGAGATAGAGAGCAAAGTATGATAAGCTTGATAAGGGAAAAGGCCAGAATGGTGCAGGCGGAAAAGGCCGAGGCGGTGAAGCAAACCGCCCCAGCAAACCCTTTAGGAACCAAGGAAAACCCGCCAGGGGCCAAGAGAAGGAAACCTGTGATGATTTGAGTGATGGAGGGAATGAAGAGGAAACCAGTCAGCAGGAATTTCGGTGAGCCACTCATGCCATATGAATTGATGGGGGTGTGTCCTTGCACTCCTCCCATCGCCAGCTCAAGCGATGGGCATGAGTGAGGGAGTCCTGGACTAAGGGGTCCTCGGGCGTCCGACCTGTTATCATGGGCCGGACTGATGGGCTGTGAAGACATGAAGGCCGAAGACTGTACATGTGTCCGGATTGGACTCTCCTTGGCGTGGAAGGCAAGCTTGGCGACCGACTATGAATATTCCTTCTTATGTAAACGACTCTATGTAACCCTAGATTCCCCCCGGTGTCTACATAAAGCGGAGGGGTTAGTCCGGAAAGGAGATACTCATGACCATAGTCATACAGGCAAGGCTTCTAGGGTTTAGCCATTATGATCTCGTGGTAGATCAACTCTTGTAACACTCATATCATCAAGATAAATCAAGCAGGACGTAGGGTATTACCTCCATAGAGAGGGCCCGAACCTGGATAAACATCGTGTCCCCTGTCTCCTGTTACCATCGATCCTAGACGCACAGTTCGGGACCCCCTACCCGAGATCCGCCGGTTTTGACACCGACATTGGTGCCTTCATTGAGAGTTCCACTGTGCCATCGACGAAAAGCTTGATGACTCTCCTTGTCCTTAAAGACAACATCACCTCCGGGGGAGCTCTGGCCCCAGGCCAAACCCTCCGGCCGGGCAGCTTTACTATGATCGCCCATTCGGCCGTTGAGCCGACGATGACCTATCGGGCCATCGAAAACCCCCTTCACATCAACTCCGAGCACTCCAAGCAGATGGATTTGACGGAGTTTTCGTCTTTGAACGAACTCCTAGATCGCACCGCCACTTCGGGAATAGCCACAGACTACGATCAGATCGGGCCTAAAACCGATCAAGGACAAATCAAGACCCTGCCGGTCACCCACCAGATTGCAGTAGTCGTGGAGAAGGACGGCGAGTATTCTTATATACTGAAGACAGACTATGTTCCGATCGCTGATCAGGAAGAGCCGGATACTCACCCGCGAAAGGATACGACCAACCCTCCGAACATAACATCGGACGGCGGTTCTAAGCAATCAGAAGATATTCCTGAACCCGGACTGTTAAGCTCGGAAGGTCGTCAGACTCCGGATAACCGGTCAGGTCGAGGTTCAGATTTAATTCCACCCACCCACACGGACATAAACGCTCTCGAAAGCATAAAACAACAGTCTCAGGAAACGGTCCACCACTTCTAGGGCAGATTTCTCCTTGTCAAGGACAAGGTAAAAGATTGTCGTGACGAGGACGCAATATTAGCGTTCTGTAACAATTGCACAGACGAAGGAATCCTCAACGCCATCAATCGCCGCCGCATACTGAAATTCGCTGACTTAGCAACCATCGTACAAAAGTATAGCGCAATGGAGAGCGCCTGGAAAACTCAGGCAGCTCGTTGGGAACCGTTGGTCCCAACTCAACTCCCCCTACAGGCGAAAGGGCGCACCCTCGTGGCACCCCCAGTCCAACAATCAAGAAACACAAATCCGCTACGCGACACAGCACTGCTCTGGAGGGGTAGCTCGATGGCCCATGCAAAATACATACAACACCAGATACCATGGCAACCCATAGCCTTAGAGCATGTTGGACACTATGACAGGTAGCCAAGAGCGGGAGGACATCCTTATCAAGGACGACCCAGAATGGCATCCCCCAAGAAGACGATAACTCAAGAGTATTGACGGTCTTTGAGACATCCGCTTCAACCAACAAGCGCAAAAGGGCCCTTCGCGAGCTTGCCAAAATCTGCCAAGTTGCTACAATAAACCCGTGGAACGACACGGCTATAACATTCAACGCCGGTGACGAACCAAAGTACAAAACAATACGAGCGCCAGCCGTGTTAGTCCTCAGTCCCATCGTGGATGGGTTTTGACTTACCAAGGTCCTCATGGACGGCGGCAGCGGACTAAACCTCATTTATTAGGACACACTCCATAAAATGGAAATATACACGAGCCGCATCAAGCAAAGTAACACAACCTTCCGAGGAATTATTCCCAGTCAGGAGGCGCGGTGCGCGAGCAAAATCACACTTGACGTAGTATTCGGCACGCCGGAGAAATATCGGTCCGAAGAAGTAATTTTCCAAGTGGCCCCTTTCAGCAACGGATATCAAGCCCTTTTGGGGCGGGATGCTTTTATACGCTTCCAGGCCATACCCCATTATGGGTATATGAAGCTCAAAATGCCCGGACCAAATGGTATAATCACTATCATCAGTGATTCGGACATAACACCCCGCACTGAAAACAAAACCGCATCCCTGGCCCTGGAGGCGCTATCCGAAGCCCTCGCGGCCGAAGAATTAATCGCACTACGCTCCACGATGGACAGGGATGACGTGATCCTCGACAAATGCCCTAAGTCCACCTCCTTCAAACCAGCAGAAGAAATAGTCAAATTCCAGGTCCACCCAACGAACCCCAGAAGACAGCGTCTATTGGAGCTCAACTAAACCCAACAGTTGACACCACACTATGAGAATTCCTGCGCGAAAACTGGGACATATTCGCCTGGCACCCTTCAGATATGCCAGTGATCCCACGCGAGCTGTCCGAACATAGCCTCAATATATTAAAGGGGTTTAAACCGGTTAAGCAAACACTGTGGTGCTTTTCCGAACCCAAGCGACAAGCCATGGGGGAGGAGCTGGCCAAACTCATCGAGTCCGGATTCATTAGAGAAATCTAACATCCGGACTGGCTGGCAAACCTGGTGATGGTACCAAAAAAGGACAAATCCTGGCACCTGTGCGTTGATTTCAAAGACCTCAACAAGGCTTGCCCTAAGGATTCCTTCCCCCTCCCCGCATTGATCAAATCATCGACGCCACCGCAGGACACGACTCACTCTGTTTCCTCGATACATATTCTAGATACCATCAAATCAAAATGAAGGAGTCCGATCAAGCTGCAACAGCATTTATCACCCCATATGGGCCATTCTGCTTCAACACCATGCCCTTTGGGCTCAAGAATGCCGGCGCCACATACCAACGCATGATTCAAACATGCCTGGAGAAATAGATCGGCAAAACAGTAGAATCTTATGTCGATGACGTCGTCATCAAAACTAGGCACGTCGAAACACTAATAGACGACTTACGTCTTACATTCGACAACCTCCGGGCGTATGACATTACGCTCAACCCAGAAAAGTGTGTCTTCGTCATCCCCGCTAGAAAACTACTAGGCTTCATCGTTTCTAATAGAGGAATTGAAGCAAACCCAGCCAAAATCCGAGCTCTATCACAATTGGCTAAGCCAACAGACCTTAAACAAGTTAAAAAGCTTGCCGGTTGCGTAGCAGCTCTAAGCCGCTTTATTTCCAGATTGGGAGAAAAGGCACTGCTACTCTATCACCTTCTACGGTGAACCGGCCACTTCGAGTGGACGGACGCGGTAACACCCGGACTGGAGGAAATAAAAACCCTTCTTGCGAGCAATCCAATCCTGGCCGCACCAAATGCCGGTGAACTGATGCTATTATACATATCGGCAACACATCAGGTGGTGAGCGCCGTACTCATCGTTGAACGAGAACAGGACTGGCATAAATTCCCGCTCCAGAAGCCAGTATACTACGTATCCACTGTCCTTACACCATGCAAATCCCGGTATCCTCATTATCAAAAATTAGCATATGCAGTCTTCATGGCATCCCGAAAGCTCCGTCACAACTTCCAGGAGTGTTCAATCACGGTGGCCTCCGAAGTACCACTCAATGACATTATAAGCAACCGTGATGCTACGGCCGGATTGCCAAATGGGCCATCGAGCTCCTCCCATTTGAGATTACATATAAACCACATCGAGCTATCAAATCCCAAGTGTTGGCCGACTTCGTCGCCAAATGTACAGAGGCCGAACTCCCTAAAGAGTAAGGCACATACTCCAATTGGGTCATGTACTTCGACGGCTCCAAAATGCTGGCAGGGTTAGGAGCGGGTGTCGTTTTAACGTCCCCTAGTGGAGACATCGTCCAGTACATTCTCCAAATACTATACACAGACTCCAATAACGCAGCCGAATACGAGGCCTTATTGCATGGTCTCCGCATGGCTGTCTCCATGGGCATAGAACGCCTAGAAGTACGCGGGAACTCAAACCTTGCAATATCTCAAATGAATGGAGATTTCGATGCTAAAGACCCGAAGATAGCAGCGTATCATAACGAAGTCATAAAAATGCCGGCCCGGTTCGAAGGGCTCGAGTTCCATCATGTGGCTCGAGAAAGTAATCAAGCGGTGGATGTTCTTGCTCGTATCAACACTAAGAGCGACCCCGTCCCACCTAATATCTTCCTGGAAAGGCTCTTTAAGCCATCCGTGGTGTGGTAGGGGGAAAACGGCAATACTAGTCCGGACCCAAACATAACCCAGATCCCGGAAACACCGATGATGTCGGGGGATCAGCCACCGAAATAACACCGTCGGCGCATCTCATCATGGCAGTCATTGCCCCATGGACTGAACCCTTCCCGGCCTACCTTAACAGGAAAGAGCTTCCTGAGGACCAGAATGAGGCCCGCTGCATTGTCTGGCGTTCAAAGGCCTACAAGGTTCATGATGGAGTGCTTTACAAGAAAAGCGCCACCGGAGTCCTTCAACGATGTATATCCGAGGAAGAGGGGCGGCAACTCTTGGCCGAAATTCATGCCGGACTCGGCGGTCACCACGCCGTAGGTCGGGCCCTTGTTAGCAAGGCCTTCTGTACATGGTTTTATTGGCCGACGGCCCGAGCAGATGCACATGACCTTGTCCAACGTTGTGTCGGATGCCAACTCTTTGCCAATCAAAGCCATATACCCCCCACTGCCTTACAAACAATCCCCATCACTTGGCCTTTTGCGGTCTGGGGACTCGATATGGTTGGACCCCTTAAACGGGGAAGCCATAAGAAAAAATATCTGCTGGTTATGGTGGACAAATTCACTAAGTGGATAGAGGCTAAACCGGTCAAAGCGGCTGAGTCCGGCCCGGTGATAGACTTCATATCCGGTGTTGTGCACCGTTATGGTGTCCCACACAGCATCATCACTGACAACGGCTCCAATTTCACAGCCGACGAGGTAAAAACCTGGTGTACTAAACTCGATTACGCCTCCGTCTACCACCCACAAACCAACGATCAAGTCGAACGAGCCAACGATCTTATTATGAGCGGCATCAAGCCCAGACTAGTGCGGTCTTTGAAAGAATCAGACAAGCACTGGGTTGAGGAGCTCGACTCCATACTCTGGGGGCTGCGGACCACGCCCAACCGCACTACCGAACACACACCTTTCTTCATGGTGTATGGCGCAGAGGCCGTGCTGCCCTGTGATATTATTCACGACTCACCTCGAGTGTGTATGTATGAAGAGAGAGAAGCCGAGCTTGATCGGCTGGACGGCCTAGATGCCCTGGAGGAGGAATGCTATGTCCCAAAAGCCCGTTCAGCATTTTACCAATAGCAGGCTCGAAGATATCAATGCAGAGAAGTACGGTCCAAGACTTACAATGTTGGCGAACTCGTTCTATGCCTGCCGGAGAAGAAAAAGGACAAACTCAAGCCCAAATGGGAGGGTCCCTTCATAATTGACGAAGTTCTCGTCGGAGGAGTGTACCGTCTTCACGATGTATTAGACAATCGCCTCAAGCCAAACCCCTAGAACGCGGCCAGACTACAAAGATTCTATGCCTAGCGCCAAACCCCTTGTTTGTCTCCTCCTCCCCTGTAGTTTCCATTATTTTTTCTCTCTTTTCCGATTTTTTCTTCTTTCTTGCTTTAAAGCTTTAGTACGGCTAGACTGCACACCATTGGCACACACATCTTTAAATATGTACGCCACTTGTACCTAGGGGCTTCTTGGACAGAAGTTCTTGTCATTCCTTGAGCATCAAGCTCCTCACATATGAGTTTTTCCATATGTACCTTTTCTTTGCCACTATATGCATCGATATGACTTAAGTTTTGGCCAAGTTGGGTTGACTGGCTCCTGTGCTTATGCCCTACGTTCCCGTTAGTTTGGCTACGGCATAAAGGGAGCACCTCTATGATTGTTACAGCCGGGTCATCCGGATGTTTACCTCAGACTGGGTGAAGCCGAAGGCTAGCGTTCTTAAGGGAATATTCGGTCGCAGAATTAAAGATGTTTTAAAAAACTCACTCCATTGTGTACCCCCAGAAGTTATACAAACTATGGTGTTCACATCACAATTCGGACATGCGCATTAAATGCATGAACACCCACGGAAAGGAACCCTTAACAGAACTATTCTGTCTGGAAGATGTTTCTTACGATATCAATGTAATATAACATAGCTAGCCGGATACAACTTGTCTGTTCAAGCAACTATGACCTCTACGCCTAGTTTTCCAGGCATACCCCGGCCTATTCGGCCGCGATAGTATTCGGAAACACTCCGCACCTTCGGGTCCGGAGGTTGAAGCGAAAAGGTCTGCCATGACAAATGATATACAATTCAGCTAGATGAGGAAAGTACGTAGTCACTTGGACTCGAACACCTCTTCCTCTACACCTTCCAACAGGCAGTCTAACTTACAATCCTGTTGGGAATATTTGGCGGCCACCTCTACTTGGTCATATACTATACTAATGGGAATTTCTTCCCCATTCGGCCCTAGCGGTCCGACACGAGCCATGTGATTAGGATCCAGCTTGGTATATCGCGTCTTCACCATGGCCCAGGCCTCTCGCGCACCCTCTCGGCAGGCAGATATCTTCCACAGCCGGATACGCCATCGTGCTCCCTTGAGCAGCTCTACCAGCTTCTCCATACTTCCTGGAGGGGAGTCGGATGGCCATATAGCCTTGTCTATACTCCACATTGCATGTCGAACTTGCTCGTGCAACTGTGACAGCCCTTGCAGAAGATCACCTAATGATCCAGACACTTCCTCTTTGGGGCAGTTCGTCAATACACCTGCAATTCCAGCTATATCAGCTACCATTACCTCCAAACTGTTATAAGATAAAAGCGGCCACGTACTGAATATGCCGCCTCGCAGCTTCTTGTTCTCCTTCACAGAGCTGGCTAGCTGCGCTCGCACATCTTTCAGTTCTTCGCCCAGTTCGGTGTTCAAATCCTAGAGTTTCTTTTTCTCTTGAACGACTTTTGTCAATACACGCTCGCCCGCTGCTAGTAGCTTTTTGGCTCTGTGTTCTTCGCTTCGAGCGGCATCCAGTTGCTCTCGAACTTGGTCTAACGACCCAACACAAAGATTAGAACCCAGATTCACACTATCGGTGTATCATTATGAATTTTCGATAGAGGAAAATATTACCAGGAGATGCCTTGTATTTCTCCAGTTCGGCATTGGCAGCAAGCAGCTGGCGCTGACACTTTTCTAGTTCCTGAGCTAGCTGGGTATTCTTCTCTGTAAGCACCTGGTTGTACATTGATCCTTAAATCAGTTGTTTCAACTCCTTTAAGTCTCGGGGGCTACTGGCATATGGTTATCATAGTCAGACAATGCGAATTTATATGCACATCTTTCAAATGTTACTTTGTGGCCCTTTTAATACCATCTCGAGCAGCCCAGATGTATGCATCGGCTGAGCTAAAGGCGTTAAACAACTCTTCTGAAAAGCCAGGGTCTTGTAAAATGGCCTAGTGGCGCCGATGATTCATGGCACTCTCCACTTCTGAGTTGGTGACGGATACATCTTCCGAGTCCTCAGCTGGAGGACAGTCCGGCATCGCCCTGCATCACCCCCCGTCTTCACAGCAGGATTTGAATCCTGGCTGTGGGAAGTACGACCGCTTGAACCTCCGGATACAGTCTGGCGCACCTTCCTCTTGACACATGGAAAACGGGAAGGTCACGGTTGGACGTGACTACTCAGGTGCAGGTTGGCGAGTTCATACCTCTTCGATGAAGGCACGACTGTGTCTTTATTTGCTTTCCTATTGGAAGGTTTGCTCGGCATGGGAGCCGATCTCTTTGAAATCGCCGAACGTCTCCCCTGTGAAGCACGATACAGTGTGGTGGGTGAGGCAGAATAAGAGCACTCTTTTAGAGAAGGTGTTTCTTAATTATTGACATGTGAAGCAGGAAGAAGGCCAGGGTAGTCGGTGGTGCTGGCCACTTCTGTGCCGTTATAGCTTGTCTGGTAAAACACTCCCCCCACAAGCACCATGAATATATCCGGATCCTCTTCAAACCTAGGATCTAGCTCCCGGTTGTGGATCTCCGGCTGTGGGGCAGGACTATGAAGTCCTTCAGCTACCTTTTGCCAATGCTGTCATAACAAACAGACTTGAAATTTATCAAAAGTAATCCGGAAGGAAAATGAGTGGAATAGAGGGGTCGAAGCTCACCCAACTGGGAGGATCATACATAGAATACCCATCTATGTGCTTAATGCGAAGAAACTCCTCTTCCTCCCCTTTAAACAGCTCGGCCAATGTTTTGGCCAGAGCGATGGGGGTATCCGGACCCTTCCGGCCATAGCAGGAGGCGTCGTACACTCCATTGTAGTGCCACATGGGCAGCCCTCTGTATTGTAGCGGCTGAACCCCCTGCACTATGGAGGTCGCAGTTACCCCGATTATTGTGAGTCCGGACTGAGCGAGCATCTTTATCTTGCTCATGAGCTGGCAAACTTCTGCGATGTCCTCCTCTTCAAGATTCTAGGGACGCCAACTGTGGCGTTTCTTTAGCGGAACGCTCGCAAATTCAGGAAGATCCTTTTGGACTGGGTTAGGAAACGCGACGTCCTCAATACAGAACCATTTGGAAGGCCATTCTTCGAATGCCTTCCTTGGTGTGCCGGACAGATATCGAGTACCGACGACACGCCATACTTCGGCTCCGCCCACTTCAAATATTGACCCCTCGTGATTACGCGGGACAAGAAAGAACAACTTCCTCCACAGCTCGAAATGAGCCTCGATACCCAGGAATAGTTCGCATAAAGCGACATAACCCGCAATGTGCAGAATGGAGGCAGGGGTGAAGTTGTGCAGCAGGAGGCCATAGTATTCCAAAAGCCCTCGGAGGAACGGATGAATGGGGAACCCAACGCCCCTTAGCAGGTAGGGGACGAAACATACTCTCTCTCCCCCGGATGGATTGGGGAAGTCCTCTGCCTAAATCTCACCATTGAAGGAATCTAGCCCCCCTCGAGCAGAAACTAGATCTGCAAGGGGAAGAAATCCCTGCGTCTGCAGCTTCATCAATTGACTATGGGACACTGAACACCTCTCCCACTGGCCTTTCTCTGGGCCGGAACAGGTGGAGGAGCTGGGGGCGCTAGCCATGCTGGAATGGTTTCTCCTAAGCAGTTTCCGGGGATTTCCTCTGCGTGGTGCTGAATGGATCTAGGATCCAATCTGTTTAATGGGTGCTCTTCCTTGCATGGACGGGGGTGTTATCTGCAAAAATACCCTGACCTTCCACCTTTGCTTGACACGTGGGAGGCAAAGTTATTTGACGCGCAGAAGCCGAGGGGGGCGACATTGAACCGATGGCCGAATACATCACTTGGAGATCATTAAAGGAGGAACCCGCCTTACAATGCCGAAGACAATTTGTGTGCCGAATACCTCGCTATTGAAGACTGGCTCGGGGGCTACTGAGGGAGTCCTGGACTAAGGGGTCCTCGGGCGTTTGGCCTGTTATCATGGGCCGGACTGATGGGCTGTGAAGACATGAAGGCCGAAGACTGTACCTGTGTCCGGATTGGACTCTCCTTGGCGTGGAAGGCAAGCTTGGTGATCGAATATGAAGATTCCTTCTTATGTAACCGACTCTATGTAACCTTAGATTGCCCCCAGTGTCTATATAAACCGGAGGGGTTAGTCCGGAAAGGAGATACTCATGACCATAGTCATACAGGCTAGGCTTCTAGGGTTTAGCCATTACGATCTCGTGGTAGATCAACTCTTGTAACACTCATATTCATCAAGATCAATCAAGCAGGACGTAGGGTATTACCTCCATAGAGAGGGCCCGAACCTGGGTAAACATTGTGTCCCCCGTCTCCTGTTACCATCGATCCTAGACGCATAGTTCGGGACCCCCTACCCGAGATCCGCCGGTTTTGACACCGACAACAAGAGGTCAATGTTGTGGAGCCAACGATAGAGGCCCGGAAGCCGCTCCCACACGCCCATCAACTGTGATGAGGAGGACCACCCTTGCCACACCACCGTGGTAGGGTGTTTGCTATTGTTCGTCTCCCCAACAATTCGCAACCTCAAGGTCACCAAGATGTTAGTGGATGGCGGTGCCGGGTTGAATCTAATTTCCCCAGCAGTTATTAACAAGCTTTAGATAGGATAAGAAGAGCTGGAGGTTACCGGCATGTTTCAAGGAGTCAATCCTGGCAGGAGCCGTCCCAAGGGAAAGATTACATTGCCAGTGACATTTGGGGGATAGCTGAATTATAGGACTAAGAAGGTTGTGTTTGATGTGGTTGAGCTCCTCCTGCTGTACAATGGGATTCTGGGACGAACGGCCTTGGCCAAGTTCATATGTGTGGGCCGTTGGGAGTCGTCACCATCCCATCAGATGAGAAGGACGCAATCATATGTGTGGACAGGATGTATCGGGATGCCATCGCAGCAGAGGCCGTGGCGGCAACGGTCCCCGCTAAGGAAAACAAAGGGAAGAAGAGGGATTGTAGGACCTCCAGCAAGGAGTCCGGGAAGCGTGCCCCGTCCGAGTGCACGACACCCGTTGTCGACGTGCCGGAGTGTCCGACAGCAAGAGATCCAAGGTTGCATCACCCCAAGTGAACGAGGTCCCGGCAGGGCTGGCTGGTGTTGATGTTACTTTCACCATCAGCGCCACCCTTGACGACAAATAGGAAAGCGTGCTTGTTGCCTTCCTGCAGGCGAATATCGATGTGTTTGCCTAGAAACCATCTGATATCCCCGGTGTTCCCAGGGAGGTAATCGAGCACCACCTTATTGTCGGCCCACATGCCTGACCCGTCAAGCAGAAAGTTAGGAAGCAAGCCTTGGAGTGGCAGCAGTTCATTGCCGAGGAAATCAAGAAGTTAGTGGCAGTTGGATTGGTCAGAGGAGTATTGCACCCTACATGGTTAGCAAACCCAGTGGTAGTTCGGAAGGCGAATGGGAAATGGAGGCTTTGCATTGATTTCATAGATCTCAATAAGGCTTGCCTGAAGGACCCATTCCCCTTGCCACACATTGATTAGATTGTGGATTCTACTTCAGGGTGCGATCTTCTCTCCTTTTTGGATGCTTACTCCGGATATCACCAGATCTTTATGTCCAAAGAAGATGAGGAGAAAACATCATTCATCACTCCATGTGGTACATACTGTTTTGTCTGCATGCCTTTCGGATTGAAGAGTGCCGGGTCTACTTTTGCAAGAGCAGTCCAGATTGGTTTTGAGCCACAACTGCACAGAAACATAGAAGCCTATATGGATGACATTATGGTCAAGACCAAGGATAAGGCCACCCTTATCCAGGATTTGGAGGAGACATTTGCTAATTTGCGCAAGATCAACCTGAAGCTTAACCCGGACAAGTGTGTGTTTGGTGGTCCCTCTGGCAAGCTACTTGGATTCTTCGTGTCCCATCGGGGGATTGAATCCAACCCCGACAAGATCAAGGCCATTAAGCAGATCCAAGCACCAAGGATAGTTAAGGATGTGAGGCGCTTGATGGAATGCGTTGCCGCGCTAAGCATATTCATTTCCATGTTTGCCGAGCGTGCCCTGCCATTCTTCAAAATTTTGAAGAAGGCAGGGCCTATGAAGTGGACACCGGAAGCAGATACAGCCTTGCAAGAGTTGAAGACTTACCTGTCATCTGTGCCTACCCTGGTTGCACCGAAACCTCAAGAGCCGTTACTACTTTACTTGGCAGCAACCAACCAAGTGGTTAGTGAAGCCTTGGTAGCACAGCGAGAAGTGGATGAAGCGGAGAGCAACCAGACCGTGGCAGAGTCAGTGGAGGATCAGAACAACAGTAAGCACGATAATGAGTGCAACCCCAAGGACATGGCAAGGAAGAAAGTGGTGCAGCGCCCAGTGTACTTGTAACGCCCACGATGCGGCTATATCTCCCACGTGTCGAAGCACGACTTAGAGGCATAACCACATTGTAAGCAATGTCGCAAGTGGCGTAATCTTCACACAACCCATGTACTAAATAAAGGAAAGAGATACATAGTTGGCTTAAAATCACCACGTCACACAATGCATAAATAACATTACAATCATCCAGATACAATCAAGGTCCGACTACGGAACCAAAATAAAGATAACCCCAAATGCAACAACGTCCCCGATCGCCCCAACTGGGCACCACTACTGATCGTCTGGAAAGGAAACATAGTATCGTCCTGAGTCCTCATCGAACTCCCACTTGAGCTTAGTCGAACCTCCTGAGCGGTATCATCGACCCCTGCATCTGGTTTTGGAAGGAATCTGTGTGTCACGGGGACTCAGCAATCTCACACCCTCGCGATCAAGACTATTTAAGCTTATAGGAAGGGTAAAAGGTATGAGGTGGAGCTGCATCAAGCACTAACATATATGGTGGCTAACATACACAAAAGAGAGCGAGAAGAGAAGGCAAAGGCACGATCAAGCAACTATGATCAAGAAGTGATCCTAGAACAACCTACGTTCAAGCATAACACGAGACCGTGTTCTCTTCCCGGACTCCGCCGAAAAGAGACCATCACGGCCACACACTCTGTTGATTCATTTTAATTAAGTTAAGATTTAGGTTTTCTACAACCGGACATTAACAAATTCCCATCTTCCCATAACCGCGGGCACGGCTTTCGAAAGTTCAAATCCCTGCAGGGGTGTCCCAACTTAGCCCATCACAAGCTCTCACGGTCAACGAAGGATATTCCTTCTCCCAAGACAATCCGATCAGACATGGAATCCCGATTACAAGACATCTCGACAATGGTAAAACTAAACCAGCAAAGCCACTCGAATGTGCCGACAAATCCCGATAGGAGCTGCACATATCTCATTCTCAGGTCACAACGGATGAGACTAGCTACGAGTAAAACCAACCCTCAAGTTTCCCCGAGGTGTCCCCGCGGGCAGCTCAGTTTGGACCAACACTCAGAGGAGCACTGGCCCGGGGGTTTAAAATAAAGATGACCCTTGAGTCCGCGAAACCCAAGGGAAAAGGCTAGGTGGCGAATGGTAAAACCAAGGTTGGGCATTGCTGGAGAAGTTTTATTCAAGGCGAACTATCAAGGGGTTCCCATTATAACCCAACCGTGTAAGGAACGTAAAATCAAGGAACATAACACCGGTATGACGGAAACTATGGCGGTAAGAGTAGAACAAAACACCAGGCATAAGGCCGAGCCTTCCACCCTTTACCAAGTATATAGATGCATTAAGATAGATAAGATATAATAATGATATCCCAACAATAAACATGTTACAACAAGGAACAAACTCCAATCTTCACCTACAACTAACAACGCTATAAGAGGGGCTGAGCAAAGCGGTAACATAGCCAAACAACGGTTTGCTAGGACAAGGTGGGTTAGAGGTTTGACATGGCAATATGGGAGGCATGGTATGCAAGTGGTAGGTATCGTAGCATAGGCATAGCAAAAGAGCGAGCATCTAGCAAGCAAAGATAGAAGTGATTTCGAGGGTATGGTCATCTTGCCTGCAAAGTTCTCTAAGTTGACGTTAGCTTGATCCTCGTAAGCATACTCAACGGGTTCCTCGATCACGTACTCGTCTCCCGGCTCTACCCAAAGCAAGAACACAAGCAAAGGGAGACACAATCAACCACGTGCAATGCACAAGCAACATGATGCAAAACATGGCATGACATGCGAGACATGATATGCGATGCATATGCATGTTTCGGAAAGGAAAGGTTGAACCTGGCCTCAACTTGGAAAACTAAGAGTGCCACTGGAAAGATGAGTTGATTTCAGTCGAAATTGATGTAAAGATCATCGGAATCGGATGCACGGTTTGCAAATGGCAAGCAAAACAAATATGGCACCGATCTGCGATTAACAGCACGAGGCCATCTAAATGCATCAAGAACAACAAGCTACTGCACTCTAACATAGCAACAAATCACATATCAGTGATCCACTCAAGATGCTTGACAAAATATGAACACTGAGCTACGGCTAATTCACTCAATAGTAGGTTAAAACAAGCATGGCAAAAGTGCAAAAGATATCAGGTTACAGACTTAGTGAAAATAACAACATGTCAGGAATTTACATCAGGAAGCAATGTTTAGAGCAAGATAATAACATGCTACAGGAACATATCATGGCAAAGAAAGGCATGGCATGAAGCTACTCAAAGCATACAACAAAAGTCCCTTACTGACCATAAGCCAAAAGGGATCAGATAATAAATGGCAACCATGTGAACATAGCAACTTTCGTTAACAGATTCAGACTTGGAAGAAAACTGGAACATGGCAAAACAGATTCACGTAGGCATGTTTACGAGCTCGATGCACTCAACACAAGGCATTGCATGGCAAACTAAGCATACAGCCAACAAGTATACATGGCATAGAAGCTAAACATGGCAAGAACAACCTCATAGCATGCATGGATCAAATACAACAACCTCGGCAAAATTGCTTAACATGTAAACAATCTGCCAGGAACATTTTATAGCAAAAGTAGAGCTCGATTGAGTCAATCTAGGGTGCTCCATAATTGCAAACAAAGACATGGATGGATAGAGCAGCACAATATCTCAAAATGATCCTTACTGAACATGCTCAAAAGAGGCATGGATCACTCTGTAGCAACAAGAATACATGGCCTAAAAATATTAACAGGGCAAAGACAGATTTTAAGTCCCTGAAATCAGCAACATTACGAGAGCTACTTTGCATGCTTGTGCTAGTCAACACAGAGATCACAAAAATACATGGCATACACCCCTGTAAACATGACATGGCATACTTCAAAACACATGTAGGGCTCAAGTTCATAGGAGGCACACATCAATCATGGCAAAAATGAAAAATGTGCAATTACTGATAAGAATCTGAAACTAACAATGCATAGCACTCTTGCAACAGCATTTAGGGCATCAAGATGAGCTCAAATGAACATGATGCAATGGAATGAAATGAAGTACTCGTCGAGGCGAACAATTTGATCTGCTACACGCCCAACATGGAGCCACGGATGCAGAGTTATGATGCGATGAAAAACACTAAAAATACTGGGGGTAAGGGAAAAAGTCAACCGGCTAGATCCAGATCTAGGTTTCGTCCGGGCACGCGAACCGAGGCGGCGGTGAATCTCGCCGAAATTGACGTCGGAGCTCGCCGGGGACCTGCCGGAGGAGAGGAGGAGGCTGGCCGGAGTCGTCGCCGGGGCGGCGCGAGGCGGCGAGGGGCGGCGAGGTGGCGGTGGCC
>NC_041392.1:324898123-324928261 GCF_002162155.2 Triticum dicoccoides | reverse complement strand
GGGGTCTGTATTTATAGGTAGAGGGAGCTAGGAGGCTCCAAATTGAGCACGGTTTGCGGCCACGCGATTGTGATCGAACGACCTAGATTATGGAGGGGGTTTTGGTGGGTTTTGGGCACTTTGGAGGGGTGTTGGGCTGCAACACACATGAGGCCTTTACGGTCCCTCGGTTAACCGTTGGAGTATCAAACGAAGTCCAAATGGCACGAAACTTGATAGGCGGTCTACCGGTAGTAAACCAAGGCCACTTGGCAAGTCTCATTCCAATCCTAAAAATTTTAACACCCGCACATGAAAAGAGGTAAAAGGGGTCACCGGAGGACATAGGAGTGCCGGAAGGCAAAACAGACAACGGGGAAATGCTCAGATGCATGAGACGAACACGTATGCAAAAGCGATGCACATGATGACATGATATGAGATGCATGAGAAAGACAAAACGACACGAAGACAGAAACCCAACAACGAGGAAATATCATAACTTGGTGCCAAAAATGGCAAGAGTTGGAATACAAATATGGCAAGTTACACACGGGGTGTTATAGTACTTCATCAGCTCCTTGTTGCAAGGGGCTAGATCGAGGTACTCTGTTGTGCAAAAGTTGATCTTTGGCCTCATCATGGCCTCAAGGAAACTGCGCCACTACTTCGAGGCCCATGAGATCACGGTTGTTACTCATTTTCCATTGCAAAGGATACTCTGAAACCCTGAGGCTACTAGTAGAATAGTGGAGTGGGCTTTGGAGTTATCCAGCTTTGGTTTGAAGTTTTGAGAGCACTTCAACCATTCAAAGCAGGGCGCTGGCAGAGTTTATTGCAGAATGGACGCCAACCCCTGATAAGGAAGCAATGGAAACAGCTCTCCCCGGCAAGGAATCACCCCAAGAATGGATTATGTATTTTGATGTTGCTTTTTCCCTACAAGGTGCAGGAGCTGGTGTGCTTCTTATTGCCCCCTCCGGGGAGCACTTGAAGTACGTCATCCAAGTGCACTTTCCCCGGGAAGAAGCCACCAACAATACAGCTGAGTATGAAGGGCTCCTTGCCGGGCTCAGGATTGCAGCAGAATTAGGAATCAAGAAGCTGATCATTCGAGGAGATTCACAGTTGGTGGTGAGACAAGTCAACAAGGATTACCAAAGCCCATTTATGAAAGCATACGTTGAGGAAGTAAGGAGGTTAGAGGAGCGCTTTGATGGGTTGCAAATAGAGCACGTACCCCGTGCAGAAAACAGCATAGCTGATCACATGTCAAAGTGCGTTGCGCCGAAGCTTCCTGTGGAACCAGGAACTTTTATTCTCCACCTCTCTCGACCCTCTGTATCACCAACCACAATGGCCCAGAAAAGGAGAAAGTTGGACTAAGGTAAGGCTCTCCCGATCGAGCCATCCGCTCCCAAGAGAGACCCTGCCAAAAACAACTCCTCACAGCCTGCCGGACCACCCCCTCCAGCCGGGCCTATGGACCCCGCGAACGAGGCTGGTGCTTCCACAGCCGAGGAGCTGCCACTAGTCCTCGTTGCCGAGCCTCAGGATCCAACTTGGGCAAGGCACATCGTCCTCTTCCTCCAAACCGGAGAACTCCCCGACGACCCAGATGAAGCTGAGAAAGTAGCCCGGACGGCCAATATGTATCAGTTTGTCGATGACAATCTGTATAGAAGGAGGCCCAATGGTGTGAAATTGAAGTGTGTCTGCCGGTAGGATGGAAAGGAACTGCTGGCTGAGATTCACACAGGAATGTGCGGCTCACACATTGGATCAAGGGCGTTAGTTGGGAAAGCATTCCAGCAAGGATTCTATTGGCCCACAGCCCTCCGAGACGCAGTTGAGCTCGTCACGACATGTGAAGCCTGTAATTTCCATTCCAAGAAAACACACCTGTCTACCCAAGCTCTTCAGACAATCCCTCCATCATGGCCATTTTCGGTCTGGGGGCTCGATATCCTCGGCCCCTTCCCCCAAGCAATCGAGGGCATTGAATTCTTGTTCGTTGCCATCGACAAGTTTACAAAGTGGCTGGAAGTGACTGCCATGAGGAAGGTGACTGCTTAGTTAGCTATCAAGTTCTTCAAAGAATTGGTGTGTCATTCCGGAGTTCCAGCAAGGATCATCACTAACAACGGCACCCAATTCACGATCCATGCCTTCATGCAATATTGTTCAAACCCTCGGATGCAAGATCTCATTTGCCTCTGTGGCACACCCCCGGAGTAATGGACAAGTTGAGAGGGCGAACGCTGAAGTGCTTCATGGACTCAAGACAAGGACTTTCGATACGCTGCAAAAGCACAACATGTGGTGGATCGAGGAGCTGCCGGTAGTTCTCTGGTCCCTCGGAACAACACCTAATCGAGCTACCAGGTAGACTCCCTTGTCCCTAGTCTACGGGGCAGAAGCAGTTATCCCCACACAACTCATTTACGGGTCTCCTCGGGTGCTTGCCAACGATGAAGTAGCACAAGATCAGCACCGGCGTGATGACTCCGTGCTACTCAAGGAGAACCGTCTTCGGGCCACTACACGTGATGCACGCTATCAGCAAGCCCTGCTTCGCTATCACAGCCACATGGTTCGTGCCTGGTGTCTTGAGGAAGGTGACCTTGTCCTTAGGCGCGTTTAGTCCGTCAAGGGTACACACAAGTTATCACCAAAGTGGGAAGGCCCTTACTGGGTAGTACGAGTCTCCAGACCTGGCGCAGTCCGTCCGGAGTCCGGAGATGGCATGCCATTGCAAAACTCATGGAACATTGAGCATCTCCGTAAGTTCTACCCAAAAGGCGCAGAGGCTGCTGGGCCCTGCCCAGTAGCCATGCATTGTACATGGCATTGTCGAAGTTGCATGTAACCCCTTGGTCAAGCCGGGGCGATGACCCCGTGCAAGAGAAAATAAAGAAGCGTTGTAGGGGGCCCCCAACTAAGATTGCATGCATGCACAAGCACACCCAGATCATTGCATATGCATATAGATAGGATTGCATCCTGCGTTCATTCTCATCTGCATGAAGTTGTAGGTTCTTGCCGTGTACCTGGCTTCGACAAGGGACAAGAAGATTGCACGGCACGAAGATACCCAGCAAGCCAAACAGATAAGTTTACCTCTTGTCTGTTAGTGTTCTGTAAGCTATCACTTGTGCATAGAGAAACCTCGCCACTCTCTTGAAACTAGGGTGCTCCCATCCTTGGCTTGAGCATTGCTTTGGCCTGGACGGTCGCAGTGGCCCTTGGTGAAAAGGGAGTGGGTGGGGGGCTAGCGCCTCAGTCTGTTCCCCAGAAGACATGGTTATCCGGCAGATAAAAAGGGTGCTGGCAGGGTATCCTGCTGGGAAAACTCATTTAATTACAGTAAAGAGGCATCCCACCTCTGCATGGACATATACATGCACAAGTTCTCGGCAAGGTTTATCTCTTTCATTGACATGCAGATACAAGTACAAGCATTACAGAACACGAACATGGACTTGCGAGATTACATTATTTGAATTAAAATTTGGCAATTGCCAGCAGATTTAAGATTGAAAAAAGATAAAAACCCTATAACCCCTCTTTTCCTTCCTCTGCTCCTTTTCCCAGGATGATTAAACCCGAGGGAAATGAGAATAAAATAAGCGATTGGGGAAGGACAACGACGAAGGGACCGGCGGAGCAGTTATCCACCATGGTCCACGGCCGATGTGCACCCAGGAGCTGCGCAAGGTGACGAGCAAGGCCCGTCACCCCTCCCCGAATGGAAAGAGGAGAGGAGGAAAAGGGGGAAGGGGCGGAGATGGTAGCGGCATCACCCACAACGGGTATACGCCGCTACCATCGCCCCAGCCAACGGAAGGCGCGCGCCTCGTCGACAACGGCCCCAAGGCCTCCGGGAGGGGCAATGCTGGGATTACCAGTGATCTCCAGCCCTGCCTCCCGGTCGATCTTCAAAGAGACCAAGAAGTTCACCATACCAAGGACCAAGCTCACTCCCAAGCGTCATCACCAACATGAAGCAACAATTGCCCCTAACAGAAGGCCGGGGGCTGGCCCCGAGCCCCACCACTGTTGGCTTTACACCACGCACGGGGGAATCAGAAACCGCCCCAAGATCAAGACTAATGAAGCAGCAACAGAAAAATCAAAGGGGCCAACCCCTTCAGCAGCCCTTCCTGTGCACTTATTAGGCCCTACCCTGCCGGCGTTCCGCAGCACGATCGGGCAGGCCCGGGGGCTTTTGTCGGTGCAACAGACCCCGGATATGTTGCCCAACTGTGCACATGCACAAGATCAAGATTGGAGCACCATCTTAATATAGAGGTTGAAGAACCAAGATATTTGAAGAATCAACATGCAGCTCAGAGAGATCAAGATCGAGCCAAAGGAACAAGATATCGACAAGAGAAGGGCCTCCCTCGCCGGGCAGGCGAGCCCAGCAAGGGGCCAGGCCACAACCAGAAGAAAGCAATCATTTCAGTGGGTACGACCAAACCACCCTGCCAACCGCGCAAGTACGACCCACGTCGTCAATCAGTGCGGTGTCAAGCCGCAAGGTGATTAAGTGGCAGCATCTGCCACATGGCAGCCAACTCCTACAAAAGAAACCCACATGTGACACCCGTCCAGCGACGTGTCAACAGAACAGGTGCGGAGCTGGAGAGATAAGCCCGACAGGCCTTGCCGGGCAGCTAGTGATGTGACACTGAGCGGTGCATTAAATTCACCCTGCCAGCCCGCAGAGTTAGGTATGATAGCACTGTTTGCTATCATTTCAGTGGGTAATGACTGTTTTGCCACTGTGGTGACCCCTTAATCTATAAAAGGAGGCCCATGGTATTCGTAGGAGGGGGTTAGAGGGTTGGAAACTAGACAAACCCAAGCCACCATACGCTTGTGGTCACCGTAGCCTTGAGGCAGGCCTTGCCGGGAAAGTGTACCACACACCACCACATTCATTTCCACCATCAATCCACCAAAGCAGGAGTAGGGTCTTACGCCTCGCGGCGGCTCGAACCTGGGTAAATTGCTTGTGTGCTCTCTGCCATGCTGCTGTGCGCTGGTCTGCTCTTTGTGCAACGTGACGTCCCCTACCGAACCAGCAAGGGGCCGCCTGGTCCCATAGGTGGTCATGGATATCCCGCGACAACGCCGGTCCTCTTCGACAAGGCAGTGGTCTCTTCCTGCTGTTCCGCACTCCCGATGATCTTCGCCCTCAGTAGGTTGCGCTCGGCCAGGAGCTTCGCATTGCTCTCATTTAGTTGCCAGATGACGCTGGTACCTATTGAAAAGAGGCATTCATGTCGTCCTGCAACCTCGCCCAGCCGGAGATCTGATCCATCTGGTGATGGACGATCGCATGCGTGTGCCTGTAAGAGTCCTCGCCTGCCCGCGAGACATTTTCCCAGGCCGCTGCGGCGTGGGAGGACATCTATGCCGCATTCGCGATGCTGCGGGACATCTCTTCTACTTCCGTGGCACGGCCGTACCAGTCTGCTGCATCGACGACATGACGGGACCTGCGTGCTACTTCGGTGGTGTGGCGGGACCTTTGTGCTGCTACGGCTGCGTGGCAGGACATGCCAGTTGCTTTCGCGGCGAGGCGGGACATCTCTCGTGCTTCCGCTTCCATGCTCCCATCTCCTTGTAGGCAATATCTCGACCCAGAACTCATGCTAGCCATGGCAGACGCAAGGGAACGATGATGAATGACTTGTTTGTTTTTGTGGATGAGTTGAGGAGGAATGTGTAGTCATCTTGGAGTAGTAGTATATATAAACAAGTACTAATACACTCCTAAGTGTGAAACCATTTAGGTTTTGATCGGTGTGAACAGGTTTGCAATTAAATATAGCATGGCAGTAATTTGGAATGTGATGGGACACATGCTCAAAATTTATTGACGGTTATAAGTGCGGCACTATTCTCGAAAGGCGTAACGTGGGCACGCCTTCTCGGCCGCGTACGTGGCGTTTGCACCATAGGGTGCACCGCAATAGGCAATGTGTCATAGCCCTAGCTCCGCCCTATTGTCTTTGCTTGATCATCGTGTCATCATTCTTAATATGCAAATGAATTTGAAATGGGGACTGTTAAAGCCTAGCAGCAAATGAAATTCAACTAGGGTCAAAATTAAATCTTTTCAATGAACCTAAATTGCCATTCAAAAATGTTCATCATCTTTGCCTTGGGCTAGAACCTCTGACAAAAATGGTTCACAGACAACATTGGGTGACTGAATTAAATCTTGCCTTATTTGCATTTGGGCATTTAAATTTTATATATTATCTGAAATGTCCAAATATTCATGAACAGAAATGTTTGCCGTTGGAAATAATCCAAACAGTGGCCACTAGCAGTCTCATGATTTTTGAAAATGCTCTTGCATTTTTAGTAAATCCAAAACAATTATAGAAAATAGAAAGCAGAAAGAATTAGAAAAGAAAGAGAGAGAAGGACTTACCTGGGCTCACCTGGCGCCCCAACTGGCTCAGCACTGTTGCAGGCCCATCCCACACTACCGTCGTCGTCAAGCTGCTGCCAGGAGGACGCCGGGTGTGTGCTCGCCGCGCGCGCGCCACCTCCACCCTGCCCGGCTGCCCCCTCGTCGCCCTAGACGCCTCCCGAGATGCCACACATCTCCCCTCGCCCCCTGCACCTCTCCCCTCTCTCCCAGGACCCTTTCCCCCTCCTCTGCTCTCTTCCCGAATGGAGCTCGTCGATGCCGCTCGCCGTTGCCGTCGCCACCTAGCCCCCCTTGCCTAGCTTGTATTCCCAGCAGCTCTGCCACCTCGCGCTACGCCTATCCACAGAAGGAAGCCAGCCGGAGCGCCCCATAACGCTGCCATTGTCGTCATCCCCTTCTTCGGCTGCTGAAGATCCCACTCGCCACTCCACTCAGCTCCGGCCTTGCCCGGTCCCGCTTCGACGCCCACTGCAGCCACCGTGAGATTCTATGCTGTTTTACCCTCTTCCCTGCGACGTTTGCTAGACCTAGCCGCCGTTTCGCCAATGATCGAAACCCGCCGCTGCCTGCACTCGCCGCCGCCGACGCTTCGGTGACCATTTGGTCCGGGGCGCGTGTCCAGCGAGCTCCATGCACCGCGTAGAGCATCTCCAGTGCTTCACCCCGCCCATTTGCACAGCGCAACTGCGTTCCCGCGCACACCCAAACGCCCGCCGCCGCTGCCGAGCTCGTCGCTGACAGCTCCGGCCACCACACGCCCGTCTACCACCCCCATCCGATGTGCACCGGCAAGAGCTCTGGAACGAGCCTAGCCACGCATCGAACAGGTCACCATAGCCCAATCCCGAGCACCGCCGCCGCGTCTGACCCCGCCGACGTCAAGCCACCGGTGTGTTTGACCCTGTTTGACCAGGGGTTTGACCTCCCCTGGGTAGCTGACAAGTGGGCCCAGGCCCCTGCTAATTTTGGTTAACTGTTAATTAAACTTAATTAGCCTTGTTGATACTGACATGTGGGCCCTGGGCCTTAACTAATCTAGATTAGGATTAGAATAGTGCTAATTAACTTAGGTTAGTTAGTTAGACACTGACATATGGGTCCCACTTGTCAGGTTTGACCTGGTCCAACTCGTTGACCTGTTAACGTCACTCAGACGTCATGTTGACGCAGTAAAGGATTTTTTGCATTTAAAATAATTCACAAAATTCCAGAAAATAGCTAAAACTTCTAAAAATCATAGAAATTCAACCATAACTCTAAATGAAATAATTTATATATGAAAAATTATCAGAAAAATCCAATCTATCTATCTATACCTTTTTCATGCATGTTAGAACAACTTATAGCTGTTGTTTAGGACCAATCATAAAAATGGCATTTGAATATCCACATATGGAGTTTGAATTTGAATCTTGGATTCAAACCAACTCCATTTACCCTGTTTCTACTTGCATTAGCTCAAATCACAGCATATTGACATGTGATGAACATGCATCATATTGGTGCATTGCATTGATTATGTTCTTCCTTGTTTGCCGATGTTTGTCCCCTCTCAGTAGACGTGGTTCCAACGATGAGTTCAATGACACCGATGAAGAGCTATACTATCTTCAGAAATGCCAGGCAAGCAAAACCCCCTTGTTCATTCCGATACAATCCCACTCTCTCAGTCCTGCTCTATTTTACTGCATTAGGACAACAATGATTCGACTGTTACATGCTGCAGTAGTTGAACCCCTTTCCTCTGCATGACCTGTCATTGCCACAGTAAATATATGAAACCCACTAGCATGAGTAGGAGTTGTTTGAGCCCTGATGTGCCTACTCATTCATGCTTGTTTGTCATGCATGCTACTACTTAGAGTTGAGTCAGGTCTGATTTATCGGGGATGAATTGGAATGTGGTGAACATGTCCTACTATTGAGAGCTAAGTGTGTGAACACGATTTGGTAAAGGTAGCGGTGAGAGGCCATGTAGGAGTACATGGTGGGTTGTCTCATTGAAGCCATCCTCAGGAACCGAGTTCTGTGTTTGTGATCCATGAACAGCTACGACCACACGTTGGGCCCTGAAATATGACCTCGCTCGACTTATTAACTGCCCTGTCCTCTGTCGAGGAGTTGCAAGTAGTTTCTGGTGTTTGTAGTATGCTAGAGGTCGTGCGCAGTGCTGACCCGAGGGGTGGGCTATGATGTGGTAGGCACGTGGCCCGGTGTATCGCGTCGCCTGTTTGGTGCCTCGGGAACCCTACACACATCATTCGGGGCCATAAGTGGAAACCTCGGTCGGACTCCCTTCGGATGGAACCTCAATAGGCGATAAAACTGGACTAGGGACTTGTGTGGTTAGTCAGGTCGTGGTCTACACCCACGTCGGCTTTCGCTTGAAGTCTGTCGAGCACATGTCGTGTGCAGACTCTAAGTGATGGAAACATGTGTGAAGAAGTACACCCCTACAGGGTTATAAATGATCTATTCGAATAGCCGCTTCCGCAGTAAAGGACTTCTGGATTGCCTATACAATTCATAGACAAGTGAAAGTGGATACTCTAAAATGCGCAAGATAAGCGTGAGTACTATGGATGGCCTTCTCGTAGGGAGAGGGGAGTGGATCCATAGTGGTGTATTGATATGGTGAATATGTGGACTCGTGTGCGCCACCTCAAAAGAGTTACTTGCAGTCGTAGTTCAGGATAGCCGCCGAGTCAAAGTTGGCTTGCTGCAGTTAAACTCCACCACCCGCTTTGTTGATACTGATGCATATGTAACTAGATCTGATGTAAGTCTTGCTGGGTACATTTGTACTCACGTTTGCTTAATTTATGTTTTTGCAGAGAGACTTCCGTCTCGCTAGTTCTTCCACATGGACTTCGATGTTTAGCTTGTTACCTCAGCTACGATCTTCTGCCCTCGGCAGGGTCTTGTAGATTGTTAGGCTCTGTCAAACCTTCTTGCTTTATAGTTTTCTATACTTAGACAAGTTAAGCTTCCGCATGTGCTTATTGCTTGTATGACTTGAATGCTGGGTCATCAGACCCATCTTTGTAATATTTGGCTCCTCGGAGCCTAATGAATAAATACTTTGAGTCGTAGAGTTTTGTTGTGATGCCATGTTGTATTTGCACATATCGAGCATATTGTGTGTATGTTATTGAAATGCTTGGTATGTGTGGGATCCAACAACCTAGTTGTTTATCCTTGGTAGGCTCTCTTACCGGGAAATGTCTCCTAGTGCTTCCACTGAGTCATGGTAGCTTGCTACTGCTCCGGAACACTTTGGCTGGCCGGCATGTGTCCTTCTTCGTTCCTGTGTCTGTTCCTTCGGGGAAATGTCACGCGGTATCTACCGGAGTCCTGTTAGACTTCTACAGCCTGGATTCTCCGGATTGCTGTTAGCCCAGCTGCTACAGCCCGGATTCACTCGCTGATGACTGACACATTTGTTGCTAGGTCATGTATGCCGGTCCTTGTAAGTTAGTGCCACTCTGGGTTTACGAATAGTCAAGTCGGCCCGGGTTCTTTGTCATATGGATGCTAGAGACACTATCATATATGTGAGCCAAAAGGCGCAAACGGTCCCAGGCCAGGTAAGGTGGCACCCATGGGAATACCGTGTGACTTAGGATTGGTGTGAATTAGGATTGGGGTCCTGACACAATGTCAGCACACGTCTTGTTCCAACAACCATGCGCGCTCGTTATTACCATCGCGCACGATTCTTTTAATTAGAATGTCTGTGCCCGTCTAGCGCACACACGTTGATCTATCTAACTGTTTCTGTTTGTTGTGGCTAATCGCAAACAGTTCATCCATGTGAAGTGTATGCCATCAATCGCAGACACCTTGATCTGGCTGACCCGTTTCTGTTCTGTTGCCTAATCGCAAACAATTAATCCTTCTGAAGCGTATTCCCTCAATCACACACACCTTTATCTAGATGCCCGTTTCTATTGTTCCTCCTCATCACAAACAGTTCATCTGAGGAACCGTATGTTGTATATCGCACACGCCTTCATCTGGTTGCCCGTTTCTTTTGTTCTGCCTCATCGCAAACAGTTCATTGAACTGAACCGTATGCCCTGCATCGCACACACAATTAAAATCAGAACCGTGTTTGATGCATCTGGCATCGCAAATGTTTTGCACCTTTTTTGATGGTTCTTGTACATCACCATTTGCGATTATTGCATCACACACAGTTTCGTCAAAGGGTCTTTGATCGTAGTGTCACGTTAGCAACAACCTGCAGTAGTGTCTCTACCTGGTGCTTTCTATAAGAGGATGATGACTCAGCAATAAAAGTAAATAGATAGGCCCTTCGCAGAGGGAAGAAGAGATTTGCAGAGGTGCGAGAGCTTAGGCTTTTGAAACAGAGATGAATATAATTTTGAGCGGTATGCTTTCATTGTCAACATAAAAACCAAGAGATCTTGGTATCTTCCATGCTAGATACATTATAGGCGGTTCCCAAACAGAATGGTAAAGTTTTTACTCCCCCTCCACCAACAAGCACACTCCAGGCTGGTCTGAAACAACGGGTACCGTCCATACAAACAATAGTCCTGGGGGAGTTTGTTTTGAAATTATATTTGGATTTGATTTGAGAATGGACCCGAATACCATCCACTTTCTCATGAATGACAAGTGAATCAACATTGTTCGTGAGAATAAACCACCTAGCATGGAAGATACTGACAACCCCTAGTCGCTACATGAATGATCAGGCTTACAAAATAGATTATTATTTGATGGTTTAGAGTTTGGCACATGCAAATTTACTTGGAACGGTAGGTAAATACCGCATGTAGGTACGTATGGTGGACTCATATGGAACAACTTTGGGTTTATGGAAGTGGATGCACAAGTAGTTTTCCCGCTTAGTACGAGTGAAGGCTAGCAAAATATTGAGGTGAGACCAACTAGAGAGCTACAATAGTCATAAACATGCATTGAGATTAACCAACATTGAGTGCAAGCATGAGTAGGATATAAATCACCATGAACATAAATATCGAGGAGGCTATGTTGATTTTGTTTCAACTACATGCGTAAACATGTGCCAAGTCAAGCCACTCGACTCATCCAAAGGAGGATACCATCCTATCATACTACGTCACAACCATTTTAAAAGCATGTTGGCACGCAAGGTAAACTATTATGAACTCCTAACTAATTAAGCATGGCATGAGTAACTATAATCTCTAATTGTCATTGCAAACATGTTTCGTTCATAATGGACTGAATCAAGAACAATGAACTAATCATATTTACAAAACATTATAGGTCAAGTTCATACCATCTTTTCCTCATCTCAATCATTTCATCATATATCGTCATTATTGCCTTTCACTTGCACGACCAAACGGTGTGAATAATAATAAGAGTGCACGTGCATTGGACAAAGCTGGAATCTGCAAACATTTATTAGAAGTAGAAGACAAGGTAATATGGGCTCTTTGTTAGATCAACAATAATGCATATGAGAGCCGCTCAACATTTTCATCGTGGTCTTCTCCTTATGACCCAAAGAAAGGAAAAAATAATTTCAAAGAAACACACTGAAATATTTTCGGAGTTTTTGTTTTTCTTAACAAAGTAAAACAAGAACGAGAAAAACTATTTTCACGGGAAAGCTCCCAACAAGAAAAAAGAAGAACGAGAAATCTTTTTGGGTTTTCTTTTAATAATACTACTAAATAAACATGGAAAGATGCTACACCTATTTTGGATTTTCTCAAAGTTTTTCAAACACACAAGAAGAAAACAAGAAAAGAAATAAACCAGCATGGATAATACAGTAAAAAAGTTTGAACACCGACAACTGGAATGAGTGTGTGAACATGAATGTAATGTCGGTGAGAAATATGTACCCCCCAAGCTTATGTCACGCCCCAAGACTGGAGCTTGAAATGCCTTCCAGGGTTTCCGGGTTTCGTCATGTGATTTGTTTGGTCCGTTGCATTTCATCTTTGCATCATGTGCATTGCATCATGTCATCATGCAACCCGTTTTAAAACTCAACTAAATAAACCGTATGGATCTTCGATCCATTTAAACCGAGGGAATTCACATGGTGATTCTCTTTATAACATATCCTCCCAATATTAGGGAGCTATGATAAATAATCCATTCTTATGGAATCACCTAAAACACACTTGCAAAATTTCCCCATGCCTTCGTTATTGACCTCGAACTTTGTCCGTAAATTCTTTCGTCATTTTTTTGGAGCTCCACCAAATATCCGAACATTTTTGGATACCTCTATTTCCTAGCCCTTGTTCAAACCATTTGAATTAAATTCAAATGACCTTGAATTAAATCCTTGCTATCATGCCTCTCCTATTTTTCTTGGAACCAGCGCATTTTTGCGGGTCCGAGAATATTATCTACGTGCGCTAATTTTTTCCCTAACCCCCCTCCCTCTTTCTTTTCTTCTCCAATTTTGTTTTATGCTTAGAAATAAGGGAGAGAGAGAGGAGAGAGTCCAGCAGGCCGGCCTCTAGGGCCCATCCCTAGGCCCAGCCGCGCCCCTGCCTAATCCCTAGGCCATCTACACCTGGGCCGCCCAACCTCCTGTAGCCAGGCCGGCCCATTTGCGTCAAGCCCACCTAACCTAACCTAACCTAACCCTAGGCCTGAGCGAAACCCTCTCTTGGTCGACCCCCTCCTCGTTCGGTCATTCCCACCAGTGCCGCCGACCTCTTCTTTTCCTCGTCTCGCTCTCTTCCTCCTGCGTGCTCTTCTTGTCCAACCTATCCTCGTCCAGGAGCTCGTCCATCCTCGCGCCAGAGGCTTCCCTGCTGACCTCGTCGACCGCGCAGCTGCCTGCAAGCTCCGTCCAGCGAGGCCCCGCGCCCGTTCCCCATCTCTCTCCCCTCTCCTCGCTCGCGCACCGGAGAGGAGCCCCTTGCGCCAGTTCCTCCCGCGAGCTGCGCGTCCTCCTCCAGCCAGTCGCCGCCCAGTGCCCAGTCTCCATGGTTGCGCCCGTTGCCGCTGGCCGACCCCGGTGCTACCCGTCGCACACATGCACGCAGAAGAGGATCTCTTCGCCTGCGACCCCTCCGGTTGCCGCGTTACCATCATGCGCGTCCTCCTTGCGCCCGAAGCTCTTGCTTCCCTCTGTCGCGCCCAACCGCTTGTTTGCCGCTGTAGCTCCCGCCTTTGGTCGGGCATGCTCCTTCTGGACCGCACCATCTTGCCTCCTCGCGCGCTCGTGGTCCTTCAGAGGCATGCGCTGCCTCGCCCGCCTATCAGGAACGCCATGGCCGCCGCCCCATGGAGTTCTACTGGCCCCGATCCTGTCGGGAACCAGATGAGCCCCGTGTCTGCTTCCTGCCACTGTCCACCACCATCGCCTCCTTGCTGCTGCCCAACCAAGGCCTTGTGATGCTTCGTTTCATAACAAAAGACCATCAAGACCGGCAAGACCCGGACTCCGAATGCCAAGTACTACTACAAACCCAAAGAATTCGGATGCAACAAGACCCCGAGGAGACCCGTTTTTCCGTCAAGTTCGACTACCCGTATCATCAAGTACCACTACGGCCGGAGACCTCGGACACGCCAAGTACCCCTTCGAGCTATCAATACCGCAAGCGCCAAGTTCCATGATGACCCAAGTACCGCGAGAACGTTTGTACCTCTACCGTCGCCGTGGATCCGGCAAGTACCCCTACAACAAGTGTACCTCTACCATCGTCTTCGGAATCGCTAAGAACGTCAAGCACCTCTTCGAGATGACGAGACCGACAAGTTCAAATGACCCCAAGTACCTCTCCGAAAACGAGAGGTGTACCGCTACCGTCGCAAGAATCGAGACCGACAAGTCCGAAGAAGCAAGTACCACTCTGAACCATGTACGATGACCGTCGCCGAAGACCCGTGTAACGCAAACGTCAAGTTCAACTACCATAACGCAAACATCTTTAATCCACCATACGAAGAAGCTCCTGTGCTTATGCCATACGTTCTAGTTAGTTCGGCTAGGGCATAAAGGGAGCACCTCTGCGATTGTTACTGCCGGGTCATCCGAATGTGTACCTCACACTGGGTGAAGCCGAAAGCTAGCGTTCTTAAGGGAATATTCGGTCGGTGGATTAAAGATGTTTTTGCATTCACCCCATGGTGAACCCCCAGATGTTACGTATACTATGATTTTTTCCAATCACAGTTCGGACATGCATTTTAATGCAAGCACACCCAGGGAAAGGAACCCTTAATGGAACTATTCTCTCTGCAAGATTTTTCTTACAATCATAATGTAATATAACATAACTAGACGGATACAACTTGTCTGTTCAAGCAACTATGGCCCCTACGCCTACTTTCCATGCATACCCCGGTCTATTTTACCGCTCATGTATTCAGAAAAACTCCGCACCTTCGGGTCCAGAGGTCAAAGCAAAAAGGTCTTCCATGACAATCCTTTTACAATTCAGCTAGAGTTACATATGTCAAGGAAAGTACATAGTCACTTGGACTCAAAATTTCCTCCTCTATACCGTCCAGCAGGCTGTCTAACTTACAATCCTGCTAGGAATACTTGGCTCTACTTCTACTTGGTCATATACCAAATTAACAGGAACTTCTTTTCCATCTGACCCTAGAGGTCCGACCCGAGCCATATGATTCGGATCAAGCTTGGTATACCGTGTTTTCACCATGGCCTAGGCTTCTCATGCACCTTCCCGGGAGGCCAATATATTCCACAATCTAAAGCGCCGCCGCGCTCCCTTGAATAGCTATATAAGCTCCTCCATCTTTCCTAGAGAGGAGGCGGATGGCCATAAGGCCTTGGCAACACTTCACATCACCTGTCGAGCCTGCTCATGCACTTACGACAGCTCTTGTAGCAGATCGCTCGAGAATCTGGACATCTCCTCTTCGGGAAGACCGATCAGCATACCTGTAGACATAACTCTGTCAGTCCCCTCTATCTCCGAATTATTCGAAGGTAAGTTCGACCACATACTGAATATGCCGCCTCACAGCCTTTTTTACGGAGTCAGCCAGCTGGTCCCGTACATCTTTCAGTTCCTCGCCCAGTTGGGTATTGGAATCCTGGAGCTTGTTTTTCTCCTCCACGACTCGTGTTAGCACACGCTCGCCCACGGCTAGTAGTTTTTTGGCTTCTCATTCTCCGCCTTGAGCGGCTTTCAGTTGCTCTAATGATCCTATTAAGAGGTGAGCAATTGTGTTAGCATTATTGGTATACCATTATGTTTTCTCGATGGAGGGGAACATTACTAGGAGACGCCTTCTTGGATTTCTCCAGTTCGGTATTAGCAGCAGTTAGCTGGGTCCGATACTTTTCTAGTTCCTGAGATAACAAGCTGTTCTTCTTCGTAAGTGCCTGATTATACAATGATCCTTAAATCAGTTGTATCAACTGCTTTAAGTCTCGGGGCTACTGGTGTATGATTATTAAATCTACACTTACCCGCATATCTTTCAGATGCTGGTCCGTGGCTCTGGCAAGCCCATCCCAAGCAGCTTGGATGTACGCATCGACCGAGCTGAAGGCATCAAATGCCTCCTTTGAAAAGTCGGCGTCAGAAAGAACGGCCCTCCTACGACGATGATTCATGGCGCTCTCCACTTTAGAGTTCATGACGGACATATCGTCTGAATCCTATGTGGAAGGATAGTTCGGCGCCACTCCCGTGTCAGCCCCCGTCCTTAGGGCAGGGTCCAGAACCTGACTAGTGGAGGTATGTCCGGCCGGATCCCCGGACACAGTCCAACGGATACTTTTCTTGATAGAATGCGGCGAATGGTATCACGATTTGATGTGGCGATCAGAAGATGTATTCTTGAAAAGAAAGCATTACCTCTATGACGAGGGTTCTGTCGTGTTATCATTTGCCTTCCTCTTCGAAGATATGCTCGGCACAGGCGCCGTTCTCCTCGGAGACACTTCTGGTGCACGTTGTGGCATATGGGAAAAACTTAAGTCATATCGATGCATATAATGGCGAAGAAAAGGTACATATGGGAAAAACGCATATGTGATGAGCTTGATGCTCGGAAAATAAGAATAAGCTTCTCTCCGGGAAGCCCCCAGGTATAATGGACGTACATGTTCGAGGATGTGTACATCACAGGTGCACGGTTTAGCCGTGCGAAATCTTTAAGGCTTAGAAAAAAAGGAATAAAGAAAAGAGAGGAAAAAATAAATGAAACAACAGGGAGAAGGAGACGAACAAATAGTTCGGCGCTAGGCATAGAATCTTCGGAGTCTGGCCGCGTTCCAGGGGTTCGGCTCTAGGTGATTGTCTGATGCAGCACGCAGGTGGTATGCTCCTCCAGTGAGAACTTCGTGAGTGATGAAGGGACCTTCCCACTTGGGCTTGAGTTTGCCCTTTTTCTTCTCTGGCAAGCATAAAACGAGTTCGCCAACATTATAAGTCTTGGCCCGTACTTCTCTGCTTCGATATCTGTGGGACTGTTGTTGATAAAATGCGGAGCGGGCTTTTGCAACATCGCGCTCTTCCTCCAGGGCATCTAGGCTGTCCTGCCGATCAAGCTCGGCCTCTTTCTCTCTCTTTGTACATGCGCACTCGAGGTGAGTCGTGAATAATATCGCAGGGCAACACAGCCTCCGCGCCGTACACCATGAAGAAAGGTGTATATCCAGTAGTGCAGTTGGGCGTGGTCCGCAGCCCCTAGAGTACGGAGTCAAGCTCCTCAACCCAGTGCTTGTCTGATTCTCTCAAAGACCGTACTAGTCTGGGTTTGATCCCGCTCATAATAAGACCATTGGCCCATTCGACTTGACCGTTTGTTTGCCGGTGATAGACAGAGGCGTAATCGAGCTTAATGCCCAGATTAGCACACCAAGTTTTCACCTCATCGGCTGTGAAATTGGAGCCGTTATCAGTGATGATGCTGTGTGGAACACCATAACGGTGCACCACGCTGGATATGAATTCTATCACTGGCCCCGCCTCGGCCGTTTTCACCGGTTTGGACTCTATCCACTTAGTGAATTTATCCACCATGACCAGCAGATACTTTCTCTTATGGCTTCCTCCTTTAAGGGTGTGACCATATCGAGCCCCCAGACCGCGACAGGCCAAGTGATGGGGATCGTTTGTAGAGTGGTGGGGGGCTTATGGCTTTGGTTGGAGAAGAGCTGGCATCCAATGCAATGTTGGACAAGGTCCTGTGCATCTGCTTGGGCCGTCGGCCAGTAGAAACCTATACGGAAGGCCTTGCTAACAAGGGCCCGAGCTACGGCGTGGTGTGGTGACCACCGAGACCGGCATGAATTTCAGCCAAGAGCTCCCGCCCCTCTTCCTCGGAGACACATCTTTGAAGAACTCCGGTAGCTCTTTTCTTATAGAGCTCTCCGCCGTGAACCTTGTAGGGCTTCGAATGCCGGACAATGCGGCGAGCCTCATTCTGATCTTCTAGGAGGTATCTCCTATTAAGGTAGGCCAAGAAGGGTTCGGTCCATGGGGCAATGACTGCCATGATGAGATGGGTCGACGGTGTTATTTCGGTGGCTGAGCCCCCAATGATATCATTGTGTTCAGAATCTTGGGTTGTGTTCAGATCCGGACTGGTGTTGCCGCTCTCCCCTTGCCACACCACGGACGGCTTAAAATCCTTTCCAGAAAGATGTTAGGTGGGACGGGGTCGCGCTTAGCGCCGATGCGAGCAAGGACGTCTGCCGCTTGATTACTTTCTCGAGCCACGTGATGAAACTCGAGCCCCTCGAACCGAGCCGACATTTTTAGGACGGTGTTGCGATAAGCCACCATCTTCGAATCTTTGGCATCAAAATCTCCATTTATTTGAGATATTGCGAGGTTTGAGTCCTCGCGCACTTCCAGGCGTTGGCGTCGTATTCGGCTGCGTTATTTGGAGCACGTACTAGACTACGTCTCTAGTGGGGGATGTTAAAACGACGCCCGCTCCTAATCCTGCCAGCATTTTGGAACCATCAAAGTACATAACCCGGTTGGAATATGTGTCGTACTCTTTAGGGAGTTCGACCTCTGTCCATTCGGCGACGAAGTCCGCCAATACTTCGGATTTGATGGCTCGACGCGGTTTGTATGTTATGTCGAATGGAAGGAGCTCAATGGCCCATTTGGCTATCTGGTCCATAGCATCGCTGTTGTTTATTATGTCATTGAGTGGTACTTCGGAAGCCACAGTGATATAACATTCTTGCAAGTAGTATCGTTGCTTCTAGGATGCCATGAAGACCGCGTATGCTATCTTTTGGTAATGAGGGTACCGGTATTTGCATGGTGTGAGGACAGTGGATACGTAGTATACCGGCTTCAGAAGCGGGAATTTGTCTCCGTCCTGCTCTCACTCAACGACGAGCACGGTGCTCACCACCTGGTGCGTTGCCGATATGTATAATAACATTGGTTCGCCGACGTTCGTCGCATCTAGGATTGGGTTGCTCGCAAGAAGGGTTTTTATTTCTTCCAGTCCGGCTGTTGCCTCATCCGTCCACTCGAAGTGATCGGTGCGTCGGAGGAGGTGAAATAGTGCCAATGCCCTTTCTCCCAATCTGGAGATAAAGCGGCTTAGAGTTGCCACGCATCCTGTGATTTTTTGGACCTGTTTAAGGTCCGTTGGCATAGCCAATTGTAACAAAGCTCGGATTTTGGCTGGATTTGCTTCAATTCCTCTATTGCAAACGATGAAGCCCAGCAGCTTTCCAGCAGGGACACCGAAAACACACTTTTCGGGATTGAGCTTGATGTCATATGCACGAAGGTTGTTGAATGTGAGACATAAACCGTCTATTAGTGAATCAACGTGCCTATTTTTAATGACGATGTCGTCCATGTATGCTTCAACTGTCTTGCCGATCTGTTTCTCCAGGCATGTTCGAATCATGCGTTGGTAGGTGGCCCCGGTGTTTTTGAGCCCAAAGGGCATGGTGTTGAAGCAGAATGGCCCATATGGGGTAATGAATGCTGTTGCGGCTTGATCGAACTCCTTCATTTTGATTTGATGGTATCCGGAATATCCGTCGAGGAAGCACAGTGAGTCGTGTCCTATGGCGGTATCAATGATCAGGTCGATGCGGGGGAGGGGGAAGGGATCCTTAGGGCAGGCCTTATTGAGGTCTTTGAAATCGGCGCACAGGCCCCAGGATTTATCCTTATTTGGCATCATCACCAAGTTTGCTAGCCAGTACGGGTGTTTTATTTCTCTAATGAATCCGGCCTCGATTAGCTTGGCTAGCTCCGCCCCCATAGCTTGACGTTTGGGTTTGGAAAAGCGCTGTAGTGTTTGCTTGACCGGTTTATATCCCTTCAATATATTGAGGATGTGTTCGGCCAATCTGCGTGGGATTCCTAGCATATCTGAGGGGTTCCAGGCGAATATATCCCAGTTCTCGCGCAGAAACTCCCATAGCATGGTGTCGACCGTTGGGTCTAGTTGTGCCCCGATAGATGTTGTCTTCTTGGGGTCCGTTGGATGGACTTGGAATATGACAATTTCTTCTGCTGGTTTGAAGGAGGTGGATTTGGGTCGTTTGTCCAGGATTACATCGTCCCTATCCACCGTGGAGCGTAATGTGGTTAATTCTTCGGCCACTAGGGCTTCAGATAATGCCTCACGGGCCAGAGATGTGGTTTTATTTTTGGCACGGAGTGCTATGTCTGGATCAATGGCGAGAGTGATTATGTCGTTGGGCCCGGACATCTTGAGCTTCATATACCCGTAGTGAGGTATAGCTTGGAAGCGTGTAAATGCATCTCGCCCCAATAGGGCGTGATATACACTGTTGAAAGGGGCCACTTGGAAGGTTAATTCTTCAGTCCGATAGTTCTCCGGTGTGCCGAATACCACGTCGAGCGTGATTTTTCCCGCGCATCGCGCCTCCCGACTAGGAATAATTCCTCGGAAGGTCGTGCTACTTTGCTCGATGCGGCTCTTGTCTATTTCGATTTTACTGAGTGTATCCTCGTAAATGAGGTTTAGTCTGCTGCCACTGTCCATGAGAACCTTGGTGAACCAGAAGTAGTCCACGATCAGAGTGAGGACCAAGGTGGCCGGTGCCCAGACTGTCCTGAATTTTGGTTCGTCATCGGTATTGAAAGTTATGGCCGTGTCGTTCCAAAGGTTTGTTGCTGCGATTTGGCATACTTCGGCGAGGTCGCGGAGTGCCCTTTTGCGCTTACTGGTTGAAGCAAAAGTCTCGAAGACCGTCAATACTCTGACGTCATCGTCTTCTAGGGGATATTGCTCTGGGTTGTTTTTGGTGAGGATATCCTCGCCGCTCTTGGCCACCTGCCGGAGTATCCAACATGCTCTAAGGCTGTGGGTTGATATAGTATCTCGTGTTGCGTGTAACTTGCATGGTCCATCGAGCCATCCCTCCAGAACGGTTCCGTGTCCCGTAACGGGCTTATATTTATTTACCATCGGGTCGGGCGTGCCACGAGGGTGTGTCCTTTTCACCTGAACGAGGGGTTGGGTGGAAACCAGCGGTTCCCAGCGAGCTGCCTGAGTTTTCCAGGCGCTTTCCATTGCGCAGTACTTGTATACTATGGTTGCCAAGTCTGCGAAGCGTGATATGTGACGACGGTTGATAGCGTTGAGGATTCCTTCATCCGTGCAATTGTTGCGGAACGCTGAGATCGCGTCTTCGTCGTGGTAAACTTCAATCTTATCTTTGACATGGAGGAATCTGGCCCAGAAGTGGTGGACCGTTTCCTGAGGCTGCTGTCGTATGCCCATGAGAGTGCTTATATCTGGGTGGGTGGGTGGTTTGAAATCCGAACCCTGACCCATTTTAGGATCCGGAGTTTGAAGAACTTCCAAACTTAGTAGTTCGGGCTCCGGGATGTCAACTGATTTTTTGGGCTTGTCGTCCAATTCTATGTTCGGAGGACAAGGCATGTCTTTCTGCAGGAAGGTGTCAGGCTCTTCAAGCTCGGAGATCTGAACACAGTTCATTCTCAATATAGAGGAAGAGTTGTCGTATTTCTCCTCTACTACCGTTAATTGATGGGTAATCGGTGGAGTTTTAATTTCTCTCTGGTCGGGTTTAAGCCCAATCCGATCATAGTTTGTGGCGACCCCCAGGGCGGCGATGTTATCTAGGAGCTCGTTTAAATATGACAGCTCCGCCAGATCCATCTGCTTGGAGTATTTGGAGTCAACATGGAGGGGATTTTTGATGACCCGAGAAGTCATCATCGGCCTAACGGCCGAAAGGGCGGTCATGATGAAGCCGCCCAGCTGATGGTTTGGCATGGGGTCAGTGCTCCTCCGGAGGTGACATTGTCCTTGAGAACAAGGCGAGCCATCAATCCAATCTTTCGACGTCATAGCGGAACTCTCAATGAAAGCACCAATGTCAGTGTCAAAACCGGTGGATCTCGGGTAGGGGGTCCCGAACTGTGCGTCTAAGGTCGATGGTAACAGGAGACAGGGGACACAATGTTTTCCCAGGTTCAGGCCCTCTCTATGGAGGTAATACCCTACTTCCTTCTTGATTGATCTTAATGAATATGAGTATTACAAGAGTTGATCTACCACGAGATCGTAATGGCTAAACCCTAAAAGTCTAGCCTGTCTGACTATGATTATGAGGTTATATGTCTGCAGACCTAGCCCTCCTGTTTATATAGACACCGGAGGGATCTAGGATTACATAAGGTCGGTTACAGAGAAAGGAATCTTCATATTTGGATGCCAATCTTGCCTTCCATTCCAAGGAGAGTCCCATCCGGACACGGGTAGTCTTTGGTCTTTGTATCTTCACAGCCCATCAGTCCGGCCCATGTCCAATAGGTCGGACGCCCGAGGACCCCTTAGTCCAGGACTCCCTCAACGGGTAACAAGTAAATAAAGTAACTAAGGTGCAACAAGGTGGCCCAATCCTTTTTGTAGCAAAGGACAAGCCTGGACAAACTCTTATATAAAGCAAAGAGCTCCCGAGGACAAATGGGAATTGTTGTCAAGCTAGTTTTCACCATGCTCATATGGTTTGCGTTCGTTACTTTGATAATTTGATATGTCGGTGGACCAGTGCTTGTGTGCTGCCCTTCCTTGGACAAGCCTCCCACTTATGATTAACCCCTCTCACAAGAATCTACAACTATGAAATAAGTATTAAGGTAAACCTAACCATAGCATGAAACATGTGGATCCAAATTAGCCCCTTACGAAGCAACGCATAAACTAGGGTTTAAGCTTCTGTCACTCTAGCAACCCATCATCTACTTATTACTTCCCAATGCCTTCCCCTAGGCCCAAATAATGGTGAAGTGACATGTAGTCGACGTTCACATAATACCACTAGAGAAGAGACAACATACATCTCATCAAAATATCGAACGAATACCAAATTCACAAGATTACTTATAACAAAACTTCTCCCATGTCCTCAGGAACATACATAACTACTCACAAAGCATATTCATAATCAAGATCAGAGGAGTATTAATTATCATTAAGGATCTAAAAATATAATCTTCCACCAGATAAACCAACTAGCATCAACTAAAGGGAGTAATCAACACTACTAGCAACCCACACGTACCAATCTGAGGTTTTGGGACCAAGATCGAATACAAGAGATGAACTAGGGTTTGAGAGGAGATGGTGCTGGTGAAGATGTTGATGGAGATTGACTCCCTCTCGATGACAGGATCGATGGTGATGACGATGGCGACGATTTCCCCGGCAGAACAGCTCCACCGGAGCCCTAGATTGGTTCTGCCTAGGTTCCGCCTTGAGACGGTAGTGCTTCATCCCGAAAGCTTCCTTTTGATTTTTTCAGGTCAAAACACACCTTATAGCTAAAGATGGGCACCAAATGCCTGCCAGGGGCCCACAAGATCGGGCGGGGGCGCCCTCCACCCTTGTGGCTGGCTGGTGGCCCCCTCTGGTACTTTCTTCGCCCAATATTTTTTATATATTCCAAAAACATGCTTCGTGAAGATTCAAGACTTTTGGAGTTGTGCAGAATAGGTCTATAATATTTGCTCTTTTGTCCAGAAATCCAGCTGCTAGCATTCTCCTTCTTCATGTAAACCTTATAAAATAAGAGAGAATAGGCATAAGTATTGTGATATAATGTGTAATAACATCCTATAATGCAATAAATATATATATAAAATCATGATGCAAAATGGACGTATCAACTCCCCCAAGCTTAGACCTCACTTGTCCTTAAGCGAAAGCCAAAATCGATAAATATGTCCACATGTTTAGAGATAGAGGTTTCGATAAAAATCAAATACGGACATGAGGGCATCATGATCATCTTTAGAACCACAACATATAATGCCATATAATTTCTTATGCTAAAGTAACAATTCATTCACATGATAAAGTATGAATCAGAAACTTCATTGAAAACTAACAAACTATGGTCTCAGTCATTGAAACAATTGCAATTTATCATAACATTAGAAAGAGTCAAATAAAGTGCTTTTTAGCAAGTCCACATACTCAACTATCATATAACCTTTCACAATTGCTAACACTCACACGATACTTATGGGTTCAAAGTTTCAATCGGACACAGAGAAAGATAGGGGCTTATAGTTTCGCCTCCCAACCTTTTACCTCAAGGGTAATATTAACAATAATACTTTATGATAACTTACATCCGAGTGGATATATATATCTGGATCTCTCCAACACACAGAGCTTTCCAAAGGAAAAAGAGTAAAAAGGAAATGTGATGATGATCACCATGACTCTTATATAAGGGTATAAGATAAATGTAAAAGATAGGCCCTTCGCAGAGGGAAGTAGAGGTTGTCATGCGCTTTTATGGTTGGATGCACAAAATCTTAATGCAAAAGAACGTCACTTTATATTGCCGCTTGTTATATGGACCTTTATTATGCAGTCCATCACTTTTATTTCTTCCATATCACAAGTTTGTACAAAGCTTATTTTCTTCACACTAATAGATCATACATATTTAGAGAGCAATTTTTATTGCTTGCACCGATGACAACTTACTTGAAGGATCTTACTCAATCCATAGGTAGGTATGGTGGACTCTCATGGCAAAACTGGGTTTAGGGATGTTTGGAAGCACAAATAGTATCTCTACTTGGTGCAAAGAGTTTGGCTAGCATGAGAGGGAAAGGCAAGCTCAACATGTTGGATGATCCATGGCAATATAACTTCTATTCAGATATAAGAAAGCATAACCCATTATATTGTCTTCCTTGTCCAACATCAACCTTTTAGCATGTCATATTTTAATGAGTGATCACAATTGAAAAAGATCTCCAAGATAGTATATTTATATGTGAAGCCTCTCTTTCTTTATTACTTCCCATTAATCACAACAATGGCCAAAACTATGTTTGTCAACTCTCAATAACTTTTATTCAACATACTATTTATATGTGAAGTCATTACTCTCCATAAGATCACGATATGATCTTTTTATTTATTTTTATATATGTTTTTATTTTACTTAACTCCCTCAAGATCATAGCAAGAAAGCAAATACCTCAACTCAAAACTACTCTTTATTATATATCTCACCGACTCAATTACATAGAGCGAACATACAGCAAAACTTAAAGTGAGATCACACTAAAACTTTATTCTACTAGATCAAGATATAACCAAAAGGATCGAACTAAGAAAAATGATAAAGATAAAGGTGTGATGGTGATACGATACCGGGGCACTCCCCCAAGCTTGAAGTTTCCAAGGGGAGTGCACATACCGATGTATTTAGATCTCTTTCTTCGGGGTGGTGATGAAGGAGTTGTTGATGAAGTAGTGCCCAACATCGAGCGTAGGAGATGCTCCAATTTACAAATAATTCCCTTGAGTGCGGTGATATGCTCTTGCAACAGGATATTTTCATGAGTGAGATACTTGTTTTGCACATGAACAATTTCAATGATCTTGAAAGATTCAATTTCAGTAGGGGTAAGATGATTGTAGTAAGGTTGAAGGATGTCTTCTTCTTCTGCTACTGGCACTTGATCCTCCGCAGCCTTCTTGATCTTATCACCCTCGTTGATCTCCCCAAGTTCTTCTCTCTTCATATCTATCTTCATTATCCAAGAATCATCGCCCGCATTGTTGGAGGAGGGGGACGACATGATGCCTGGTCTTGAAAAATCTGGCAGAAAACAGCTCAAAACAAAAACATGAGATATTGTCATGGTACGATGGTCAAAAGCTTCGGGAGATTATATAATGAATTTTTACCAACTAAAAGGAGTATTGTTCAAGAAAACAGAGTCCGGAAGGCACATGAGGTGGCTACAAGGACTGGGGGCACGCCCAGGGGGGTAGGGCGCGCCCTCCACCCTTGTGGTGGCCTCGTGTCTCTTTCGGACTTCTTTTAATTTTCCTAATTTTTTAAATATTCCAAAACGGAAAACTTATCGTTGGAAATGTTTTGGAGTCGCTTTACTTACTGTACCACATACATATTCCTTTTCGGAGTTTGAAACGTTCTGGAAAGTATGCTTATGTACTCCTCCGGTGTTAGAGTGTTAATTATATTGGTCTCAACATTTATGGGAGTACCTAAGCTATAATGTTTGATTCTTTGACCATTTACCACATTCGGATTTGTGCCTTCGTCATTGTTGATTTTTATGGCACCGGAACGATAGACCTCCTCGATAATGTAAGGACCTTCCCATTTAGAGAGAAGCTTTCCTGCAAAAAATCTTAAATGAGAGTTGTATAGCAAAACATGATCACCTACATTAAACTCACGCATTTGCATTATTTTATCATGCCATCTTTTAACTTTTTCTTTAAACAACTTGGCATTCTCGTAGTCCTGGGTTCTCCATTCATCAAGCGAGCTAATGTCAAATAACCTCTTCTCACCGGCAAGTTTGAAATCATAATTGAGCTCTTTAATAGCCCAATATGCCTTATGGTCTAGTTTAAGAGGTAAGTGACATGCTTTTCCATAAACCATTTTTTACGGAGACATACCCATAGGATTCTTATAAGCAATTCTATAAGCCCATAAGACATCATCAAGTTTCTTAGACCAATTCTTTCTAGATCTATTAACAGTCTTTTGCAAAATTAATTTAAGCTCTCTATTGCTTAATTCTACTTGACCACTAGACTGAGGATGATAACGAGATGCAATTCTATGGTTAACATCATATTTAGCAAGCATTTTATGGAAAGCACCATGAATAAAATGTGAGCCATCATCAGTCATTAAATATCTAGGGACTCCAAACCTCGGAAAAATAAGTTCTTTCACCATCTTAATAGAAGTGTTATGATCAGCACTACAAGTTGGAATAGCTTCTACCCACTTAGTAACGTAATCGACATCAACTAAAATATGTGTATGCCCATTAGAGGAAGGAAAAGGTCCCATATAATCAAAGCCCCAAACATCAAATGGCTCAATAACAAGTGAATAGTTCATAGGCATTTCCTGGCGTCTACTAATATTACCAATTCTCTGGCATTCATCACAAGATAAGACAAACTGACGAGCATCTTTAAAGAGAGTGGGACAATAGAAACCATATTGCAATACATTACGTGTAGTTCTATATCCAGTGTGGTGTCCTCCGTAAGACTCGGAGTGACAATTGCGTAGGATCTTTTCTTGTTCATGCTGAGGTACACAACGTCTAATAACACCATCTACTCCTTCTTTATAAAGGTGTGGGTCATCCCACAAGTAATGTCTTAAATCATAGAAAACCTTTTTATTTTGCTAGTAGGTGAAACTAGGTGGTATAAATTTAGCAACAATATAGTTAGCATAATCAGCATACCATGGAGTATTATGAGAGGCATTTATGACATTTAATTGTTCATTAGGAAAGCTATCATCAATAGGCAGTGGTCATCAAGAACATTTTATAACCAAGACAAGTTGGTCTGCAACGGGGTTCTCAACTCCCTTTCTATCAATAATATGCAAATCAAATTCTTGTAGCAAGAGAATCCATCTAATAAGTCTAGGTTTAGCATCTTTCTTTTCCATAAGATATTTAATAGCGGCGTGACCAGTGTGAACAGTTACTATGGAGTCAACAATATAAGGTCTAAACTTATCACATGCAAATACATCTGCTAAAAATTCCTTTTCAGTAGTAGCATAATTTCCCTGGGCATTGTCTAGAGTTTTACTAGCATACTGAATAACATTTAATTTCTTATCAACTCTTTGTCCTAGAACAACACCAACAACATAATCACTAGCATCACACATAGGTGCAGAAATCAAGGCTTTCTTAAGTATTTGAAATGCTTCTACACAATCATCAACAGAAACAAAAGGAACATCTTTTTGTAAGAGATTAGTGAGAGGCCTAGAAATTTTAGAGAAGTCTTTAATAAACCTCCTATAGAAACCAGCATGACCAAGGAAACTTTTTATACCTTTGATATCTTTAGGACACGACATCTTTTCAATAGCATCTACTTTAGCTTTATCAACTTCAATACCTCTTTCGGAAACTTTATGCCCCAAGACAATACCTTCATTAACCATAAAGTGGCACTTCTCCCAATTCAAGACAAGATTAGTTTCTTCACATCTCTGCAAAAATCGGTCAAGGTTGCTTAAGCAATCATCAAAAGAAGTTCCATAAATGGAGAAATCATCCATGAAAACCTCAACAATCTTTTCACAAAAATCAGAGAATATAGCAATCATACATCTTTGAAAGGTAGGAGGTGCATTGCATAAACCGAAAGGCATACGTCTATAAGCAAAGGTACTGAAAGGGCAAGTAAAAGTGGTTTTCTCTTGATCCTCTTTTGACACAGGTATTTGAGAGAAACCAGAATAACCATCTACAAAGCAAAAATGTGTATGTTTGGATAATCTTTCTAGCATTTGATCAATAAAAGGTAGAGGGTGATGATCTTTTCTAGTAGATTTATTCAATTTACGAAAATCAATTACCATTCTATCACATGTAACAATTCTTTGTGGAATCAATTCATGCTTATCATTAGGAATAACAGTAATACATACCTTCTTAGGGACACAATGAACAGGACTTACCCATTGACTATCAGCAATAGGATAAATTATACCTGCCTATAGAAGCTTTAGTATTTCATTTCTTACCACTTCTTTCATCTTAGGATTAACCGTCGTTGATGATCAACAACTAGTTTAGCATCTTTCTCCAATTTAATTTTGTGCTGACATAGAGTGGGACTAATGCCCTTAAGATCATCAAGAGTATATCTAATAGCTGGATTGTTCTTCTTCAGAGTTTTCAATAATTTATTTTCTTCATGCTCTGAAAGGTTAGCACTAATAATAACAAGATATATATCTTCTTTTCATCAAGATAAGCATATTTCAAAGTATTCGATAATTGTTTAAGCTCAAACACGGGATCACCCTTAGGTGAAGGAGGATCCCCAAGGATTTAAATAGGCAAATTGTGTTTCAAAATAGGTCCTTGATTAAAGAGTACTTCATGTATTTCCCTTCTTTCATTCATAAACGTATCATTTGCATGGTCTAGCAAATATTGTTCTAAAGGATCATTAGGAGGCACGGCAATTGAAGCAAGACCAATAATTTTGTCGGATTTCGGGTTCCGGCAGACCCTTGAGGTTCGAACACTGGGGTGCGCGCGGAGACTTTGCCTCCTACCTACCTGCACCCCTCCGCCTCGCTAAGATCTAAGCTATGGAAAGAACAGCACAAGAAACACATGATTTATACTGGTTCGGGCCACCGTTGTGGTGTAATACCCTACTCCAGTGTGTGGTGTGGTGGATTGCCTCTTGGGCTGATGATGATGAGCAATACAAGGAAGAACAGCCTCGCGAGGGTCTGTTCTTGGTTGGGGGGATGAACTGCTAGGGGGAGTTCAGTCACCCTTCTCTCTCTCTTCTCGATTCTCTCTCTGATTTCCGACCCCTTCTCTCTGTGGGTGGCTAGTCCTATTTATAGGCAAAGGCCCTGGGCCTCTTCCCAAATATTGAGCAGGAAGGGCGCCAACAATTGGCCATTTTGAAGGGGAACATCTGGTACACTTATCCTGACTAAAGTTGGTCCTCTCCTGCCAAAGGCTCTGGTGGTGACGCTGGCTTGGGCTCCACAATGACTTCCTTCCTGCCGTTGGACTGGTCTTGGTCTCGTTGCACCGAAACGGGTGCCTTTGCTTGATGCTCTTGCCCGCGTTTGCTCCCTTTGCACCAAAGAGGAAAGGAGGACACTGCGCGGGCTAGCGCCCGCCTGGCGCCCTTGGTCATCATGGCTTTCGTCACAGGCACCTCGTGAGGTATCCCGCCTTGATCTCTCCGCCTCCTCGCAAGCCAGCCTGATGTGGCCGTGCCTCAGGAAGCTCTGTGTCATCCGCCCCGCGAGGCTTGGCCCCTCGCGAGGGTCTTAGGGTTGTGTTGATGAAGATGGGCCGTGCTGGGCTCCCTTTGAGCCACGCCGCAGGCCGCAGGCAGGCAAGTCTGGGGACCCCCGTTCCCAGAACACCGATAGTAGCCCCCGAGCCCAAGGCGCGCCCGGACTTGGCCGTGCAGGGAGGCGAAAGGACCAGGGCGAAGCGCCGCGGGCCCTAATAGCCTGCGGCCTTGGGCGTCGCGTGGCGGTTGATTGGGCGTGGGCTGCACTGTTCCCCCACGCCCCCTTATTTGGCGCCTTGCTAGGCGGAATCGTAGTCGTACACAGCCGCTCCCCTTTCTGTTGCTCGAGTGCCCTCTGTCCTTCCTCCACTCGAACTCCAGCTTCCGTCTCCAACCCAATCTCGAAC
>NC_041392.1:324880077-324897829 GCF_002162155.2 Triticum dicoccoides | reverse complement strand
GCTCCGACGAAGAAGGGAAGAGGGAAGAAACCCGTGCCTCCGCCTTGCCCGCCGCCGTTGGCGGCCCCCGCCGAGGGCTTGGGTAAGGTCAGCTCGGCTCTGGCCACTATCTTCAACGAATGCGGGAGGACGACGGCCTGGCCCGCGTCCCACTTCTCCATTAACAGGATAGTCACCGAGGTCCCGTATTTTGCCGACGCCCTATGGGCGGGTCTGGTTCCTCCCTTTTCTGATTTCTTCAATGCCGTGCTTTCCCACTATCAAATCCACATGATGCATCTGGGTCCTGAATCCATCACCCTCCTTTCGGTCTTCGCCTTTGTTTGCGAGGCTATGATGGGCATCCTTCCTTCGGTTGCCTTGCTGCGCCACTTCTTCTCGCTGTGCCTTGTCGACCCTACCCAATGCTGGGCGTGCGTGAGCTTCGTTGCCGCGTCTGAGACAGCGACCTCTGGGATTGACTTCAAGCTCCCTCTGCCCGAGGCTAGGTTCCACGAGCGGTGGCTGTATGTGGATGCAGGGGTGCCCAACCCCCTGCTATCGGAGCCAACTTCGCCTGCTGTTCCCAATTTGGGCTGGGGCCAGGAGACGCTTGAGAGCCCCCGGCTCGTCTTCGTCTGGCACTGCTTCGCGTTCTTGAGGTCGCTTGGCGTGACAGCGTCCAAGGTGGTGAAGGAGTTCCTCCTACGCCGCGTTGCTCCTCTCCAACGCCACTCCCGCCGGATGTGGGCCTTCAGTGGGCGCGATGATCGTATGAGGCTCCAGGAAGAGGACCTGACACCTGAAGTGCTGAGGACAATGCTCTTGACCCTGACTGGGGACCCAAACCCTGGCAGCATCCAGTAGGGAGGGGCCTTGTTGTACCTCTGCAAGAGCAGGGGCGATTTTGTTAATCAGATGCCTATCTTTGATGAGTGGGGGCCGCGCCCCGCCGGCCTCCAGGGGCCTCGCGATAACCCAGTGATGGTGATTGCCCTTCCAGTCGGCCAAGGCGACTCTTCCTCAAATGGCGGAGCAGGGAGGCATGAGGCGCCAGAGGCCGAGGGGGCTCCCGGCGGGGTGATAGCGCCGGGCGATGCTCATGAGGGAGCAGCTCTTGGGGCCCGTGCCACTGAAGCTGAGGGTGACAAGCAGCTGCCCTCAGCGCCTGCGACTGAGGCCCCTGAGGCTCCAGCTGCTTCTCTTGGCGAGGCGATTGGCAGCGCGTATCTGGCAGGCGCCCCTGATGCAGATCGCCTTGATGCTCCGTCTTCGTCGCAGGTTGATCCCTGCGCTCAACTCTTGGGCTGCTTCCGCGTGGACTTTGAGACCCTCCGAAAGAGAAGGGAGGCCCTGGGCGACAATTACCCTTGTCGCCTGCTGAACCGTAGGAAGTACTTCACCACTGATGAGTAAGCCTTCTCCTTTCCCGGCTCCCGATCCTTCTGTTGCTTTTACTGATCCTTGCTCCGCAGGCCCCTTCCAGCCGAGCTCGCGTAGACGACTGAGGTGCTGTCCCCCTTGGCTTCGCCCCCTCCATCGTCCTCAAGCGCTGCGAGCAGCAGAGCCCTTGTGGTGAGGGCGATCGGAGAGGCGAACCATCCCGAGGCGCATCGTGGCCCTACGCACCTCGTGATCCTCCTTCGCGGGCCTTCTCGTGGCATAGCCAGCCTGCCGTGGGCTTCTCGCCTGGTCGTGGACTGCGATTGGCTGAGGCGCTCCCTGCGCTCTTCATCTGGGGACGGGCTGGCTCCAGGCCGGGCTTCTGGCGGGGCGTGCCCAGCCGTTGCGAGGGTGCCAGCCCCCAGCCCCCTGCCCGGAGGGGGAGTGCTGATTTGTGGCCCCCAGCGCTTGCTCGGGGCAGATGATGGTGTGGAAGACATGCTCGAGCACGCCCTAGAGCGTCGCGCTCTTCGCCAAGGATTCCTTCAAAGGGCGGCTGACGCGGTGAGCCTGCTTGGTGAGGAGCTTGCTGATGAAGACGCACGCCTTGAGGCCGAGGGCCCGTGCCTGGCTGCAGAGAGGCGCGAGCTGGAGGGCGCCATCACCCTTGCGCGCCGTCAGTGCGATCTTGACGACGCAGAGGCCAAGACGTCGCTGCTGGCCTCTCAGGAGGCCCAATCTCGGGCTGCTGAGGAGGCCCGGGAAGCCGACCGGTGGCGAGAGCGGCGGAGGAGCGGGCTCGGGAGCTCCTGGCCTAGTGCCACTCACTGGAGGAGCAAGTGGAGCTGCGCGAGGCAGCCCTCGTGTCGATGAAGGTGGCCTCTGGCGACCCAGCAGAGCTCCAGAAGCACGGGGAGGCGCTGACGCTGGAAGCCGCCGAACGTACCCGCAGGTACGAGCACCTGGAGACAAGGGAGTGCTTGGTGACGCAGGCGGAGGATGATGTCGCTGCACGGGAAGCCTGCGTCCTGGAGGAGGTTGGACGTCGGGTGGCGATGGCGCGCTTGAGCCTCGAGCCCGAGTTCGAGGAGAGGCTGGAGTTGATCCGGGCCGAGGCTGAAGGTAGGACTGCTGCCTTGAGGGCCAAGCTAGAGGAAGCGACGCGGCGCGCTGATGCTTTTCTGGCCGCCCTTGAGGTAGCGCAAGGGGAGTCAGCCACCTCCCTGGCCGAGGCGCTCCTTCTTCGCCAGCGGGTGGTGGAGGCCGAGGTCGTCGCGCGCCAGAATGCAGACGAGATACGTCAGCGGCGGATCCTGGAGCATGAGCACGTCCCCATGCTCACCACGCTCCGGGAGAGAGCCAACACAGCCTTGGGCAACCTCTGCGAGGCGGCTGTTGGCAAGCCGCACGCAGTCAACTACGCCGGCAACCTTCAGTTCTTCACCGACGTGGTGACGCAGCTGGAGGCACGGTCGGTCAGGGCCGACAGGTTGGTGGAGGAGAGGAGCCGCGCCCTGCTCGGGCGTGCCTTTTCTCGCGTCTTCAGCCATCTTCGGAACATGGATCCCCACTTCGACTTCGACGCCGCCATCGCCCCAGTCCCCAGGCCCTACCGAGATGACCGGGCGCACTGGGTGGAAGACTATGTGGATGCTCTTGTCAGGGCCTTTGCTTCAGACAACGATGGCGTGATCGTGGCTGCTGACGAGGGCGGTGTGGTGAACGGCCCTGACGCCGCTGGCAGTGATGCAGACAGTGATGGCGAGTTCAGCGACGCCAGCAACAGTTCGAGCGGTGCTCCTGAGGATGCATTGGGGGATTTATCCGACTGATCATGCATCATTCCTGTTTCCTTACCCTGCATGAATAGAACTCAGGTTTTGGCCTGATGGCTGTGAGAGCATTTTGGAGGGGGAGCCCCTCATGTAAAACTTGTGTTCATCGTATTAGTAGACGTTACATTGCCCATGCGCCCGTGCCAAGTGGTTGGCTTAAGCGACGCGCGGGTCGGCTAGTTTACCTTTGTCCCGTGCGAGCCCTGAGGTAGCTTGTGGGAGGTTGTGGTGTCCCGAGTGTTCCCTGATCGAATCCGTAGGATCTGCAGTAAAAAACCCTCCTGAGAGGGTGCGGCGGCGGCAGTCTGGGCTGCGCGCAAGCTAGGCCTGACCCGGCTCGCGAGGGGCTCACGACGGGAGGCAGCTGAGGCGAAGTGGTAACCAAAACGCGAGGAATTGCTCGAACGAGACTAAGCACCCCTTCCTCGAACACACGCAAATCTCAAATTCGAATCCAACTTGAATCCAGCGGGGGAAAGCGACAACCAAAGGGAAAAGCAACGAAAGCAGACAAAAGGCCGCGTCCGGCACCTAATCTAGTCTTGGACGTCTTCTCACCAGCGCGGAGCTAAGTGCTGCCACTGGGCGTGGGAGGGAGCCCCAGGGCCTGAGGCCGGCACCCCTGAGACTCCGGGGCGTGTACAGCCCCACTCATTATTATGTGAGAGTGTCACGGGGCGGCGAGCTTCACAGGCACTGGGCCTTCTTCACAGGAACCGGCCTTGCTTCATATCGCCAGACGAGGGCCCCGCCTTGCACCACACTCTAGTGCCATCAACGACGACCGGAAACTAGGACGCCGCCGATGGGGTAGAGCGGTCGCCAGCGGTTCCCCCGATGACCACGGGTCCTCCGCCAGGGGCAGACCCTGAGGCACCTCCCCAGCAGAGGGCCTACCTCCTGAGAACACCTTGCTCCGAACGCCGTGGTGGTGATGTCGGATCTCGGCCCCTCTCCTACAGCCCCCTGCGCCCTCCTCCCAAGGGGTAGGAGACTGTGGGAGTGGGGCTGCTGCTCGCTGTGGCGACCTGCACCTCCTGCGATCCATGATTAGCGTATGCTTGCTCCTGAGGAATTAGCGGTACCCGATAATCGTTGCCTCCAGCGTGGCCAGTGGGACCGTCCCGGGGCTCCTGGAAGGGCTCAGCTTCTGGCGCCTCGTCCCCCCAGCTTGGGCTGAGGAGCGAGCCTTGTTCGCCCTGGTGAAGGTGTCCTTGGCCCATCATGCGGGGCAGTATTCTTCTGGCGCCGTCATCCCGAAGGCCATGCCATAGTGCTCTGCGCGCCATGCAGCTCTTCTTGACGCGCCCACCGTGGGGTGGTAGCGCGGCCGTCCACTGGGGCCGTGGGTCATGTCGAGTCCTTCTTCTTCATGGACCGGGAGCGGGGGTAGCGCCGCCGCCGGCCCGGTGCCGACAGCTTCGCTGGCGTTGGAGTAGCCTTGGAGCCCGCGGGCGCGTGCGGAGCCCCCGCGCGGGCTGCCCTGGGCTTGAGATGGGAGCTGGGTGCAGAAGGGGTGAGCCCCCGAGGCGGCGAAGCCCAGGAGCTCTGCCACCCGCTCCAGCAGCATGTCGCGGCCGCCCTCCAGCAGCCTGCACAGCAGCAGCTCTCGGGCCACCGTGAGCGCGGCCCTCGAGTTCGCCTGCTCCCGGCGGGTGTACGGTGTCGTGGTCGCGGCATGATTGGAGGCCCTTGCTGCCGACCGTGCTTGCGGCGGTGTGAGAGCTGTCGAAGCCTGTCGGCGTCGCCCGCGGCCCGCAGCGCCCTGTGGACCGCGAGCTGCGTGGGGCACGGGGTCGCCTGAGGCGAGCTACTCTGCGCGGGCGGGCCACGCCGCCCATGGATCTGGGTTGCCCGCCTGGTCGCCGGACATGGTGATGACGACGCGGCGGGGCACGAAGTGGTAGAAGGTGGATTCCGGCGCACCCCTACCTGCCGTGCCAAATGTTGGATTTCGGGTTCCGGCAGACCCTTGAGGTTCGAACACTGGGGTGCACGCAGAGATTTCGCCTCCTACCTACCTGGACCCCTCCGCCTCGCTAAGATCTAAGCTAAGGAAAGAACAGCACAAGAAACACAGGATTTATACTGGTTCGGGCCACCGTTGTGGTGTAATACCCTACTCCAGTGTGTGGTGTGGTGGATTGCCTCTTGGGCTGATGATGATGAGCAATACAAGGAAGAACAGCCTCGCGAAGGTCTGTTCTTGGTTGGGGGGATGAACTGCTAGGGGGAGTTCACTCACCCTTCTTTCTCTCTCTTCTCGATTCTCTCTCTGATTTCCGACCCCTTCTATCTGTGGGTGGCTAGTCCTATTTATAGGAAAAGGCCCTAGGCCTCTTCCCAAATATTGAGCGGGAAGGGCGCCAACAATTGGCCATTTTGAAGGGGAACATCTGGTACACTTATCCTGACTAAAGTTGGTCCTCGCCTGCCAAAGGCTCTGGTGGTGACGCTGGCTTGGGCTGCACAATGACTTCCTTCCTGCCGTTGGACTGGTCTTGGTCTTGTTGCACCGAAACGGGTGCCTTTGCTTGATGCTCTCGCCTGCGCTTGCTCCCTTTGCACCAAAGAGGAAAGGAGGACACTGTGCAGGCTGGCGCCCGCCTGGCGCCCTTGGTCATCATGGATTTCGTCACGGGCACCTCGTGAGGTATCCCGCCTTGATCTCTCCGCCTCCTTGCGAGCCAGCCTGATGTGGCCGTGCCTGAGGAAGCTCCGTGTCGTCCGCCCCGCGAGGCTTGGCCCCTCGCGAGGGTCTTGGGGTTGTGTTGATGAAGATGGGTTGTGCTGGGCCCCCTTTGAGCCACGCCGTAGGCTGCAGGCAGGCAAGTCTGGGGACCCCCGTTCCTAGAACACCGACAAATTTCATCCTTACTAAGAAATTCTTTATCATGGGGTTGTCTATGAAATTTAAAGAAATTAAAATCATGAGACATGTCCCCCAAACCAACAGTAACAATATCTTTCTTGCAGTGTGTCTTAGCATTAACAGTATTCAAAAAAGGTCTACCAAATATAATGGGACAAAAATTATCTTGTGGGGAAGCAAGAACAAGAAAATCAGTAGGATATTTTATATTCTCACACAAGACTTCAACATCTCTAACAATCCCAATTGGTGATATAGTATCTCTATTAGCAAGCTTAATAGTAACATCAATATCTTCTATCTTAGTAGGTGCAATATCATTCATAATTTCTTTATATAAGGTATAAGGAATTGCACTCACACTACCACCCACATCACATCAGCCATGATAACAATGATCTCCTATTTTAATAGTAACAACAAGCATGCCAACAATAGGTCTATGCTTATCTTTCATATCGGGTTTGGCAATTCTAACAGCTTCATCATAGAAATAAATAACATGCCCATCAATATTAGCAACCAAGAGATCTTTAACCATAGAAACACTAGGTTCAACTATAATTTTCTTAGAGGGTTTGGATGTTCTAATATTACTTTTGTTGACCACAGTTGAAGCTTTAGCATGATCCTTTATTCTAACAGGGAAAGGCGGTTTCTCAATATAAGCAGTAGGAATGATAGGATCAACATTATAAGTAATAGTTTGTTCTTCAACTTTAACAGGTTCAACTACTTTAACTTCAATGGGAGGATTATATTTAAACCAATTCTCCTTAGGGAGATCAACATGAGTAGCAAAAGATCCACAGAAAGAAGCTACTATCTCAGAGTCAAGTCCATATTTAGTGCTAAAATCACGAAAAGAATCGGTATCCATAAAAGATCTAACACAATCAAACTTAAGGTTTATACCTGACTCTTTACCTTCACCGAGTTCACAATCTTGAGAGTTGTGTTTAATTCTTTTCAATAAATCCCATTTAAATTCAATATCCTTCTTCATATAGGAACCAATATAAGAAGTATCGAGCATGGATCGATCATTATGAGAAAGCCGAGCATATTTTTTTGAATATAATCTCTCTTGAGAGCTCCTTATTGGGGCATGAATATAACACTGACTTAAGCCTCCCCCACTCTTGAGCGATACTTTCTCCTTCACGAGGCCTAAAATTATATATATAATTCCGATCACGATGAACCAGATGCATAGGATAAAACTTGATATGAAATTCCAATTTCAATCGGTTGTAGTTCCATGATCCAATATCATCCAATAGCCTATACCATGTCAATGCCTTTACCTTCAAAGATAAAGGGAAGACCTTCTTATTGTCAACATTCTCGGGCATACCTGCAAGCTTACATAATCCAAAAACTTCATCCACGAAGATTAGGTGCATATCAGGATGTAATGTTCCATCTCCTGCATAAGGATTAGCTAGCAGTTTCTCTATCATACCCAAAGAAATTTCATAATAAATATTTTCAGTAGGTGATGAAGCTATGTACCTAGGGTAGGGTCATGGACCTGTCCAACATACCCTCCCCAAGGACATGTCTACAAAGAATCAGAAGCAGTGGAAGACAAAACATCATCCACTCGACCATGAAGATGTGCTCACTCGACTTCCTTGAAGACACTCGACCACCAGAAGATGAGAAGCTCTCCACTCTGCAATGGTTGTGACTTAAACCATAGCTTTATGGGCATTTATAACACTTTATTGTAGACGTTACCAGTAACGCCCCGCATTTATGAACATTGAACCCTGCGTAACGGAGGGGAGCTAGGGTCCTGGCGCACTCTATATAAGCCACCCCCCTCCTCTGGGACAGGGGTTCGCACTTTTGTAAGCTCACACATACACATATAATCCAGTCGACTGCCTCAGGGCACCGAGACGTAGGGCTGTTACATCCTCCGGGAAGGGCCTGAACTCGTAAAACTCGTGTGTACAACTACTCCATAGCTAGGATCTTGCCTCCTCATACTTACCCCCCATTCTACTATCAGTCTTAGATCCACGACAGTTGGCGCCCACCGTGGGGCCGGTGTCTTAGCGACTTATTGGAGAAGTTGCAATTTTTCCGATCCCCTTCATCATGGTTCCTCGCGGAGGTTTGGCTGAGGGCCGCGAGATCCGTCTCGGCGTGCTCGTGTTTGTCGCCGACGACTCCGCTTGGCTCCAGGAGGCACCACTCGACGCCGACGTGCTCCCTGCCCGCGGGGCGGTGCACTTTCGCGCGTGCGTCCATGGCATCCTCCTACGGCAACTGTCGACCCAGTACCAGTCGACTCGAGCAGCTTTCCCCGTCCGTGCGACCCGCTGGAACAAGCGCACCGGTCGGTCGAGGCTTCAACGGTGGGTGAAGCATGCGGTGACCCGCCAATGGGCCACCCCTCAAGTCGCGGCGATCGAGCCCGACGAGTCTCTCTATGGCCTGTTCGATCTGTCGACTGGCTCCATAGAGACCGCATCCGAGTGTGGCAGCAATGACTCGGCGGCGGAAGTCCTGATGGTCAATGGACCACACAGTCCTCCTGGCTTCGTACGTGAAGACGCAGGTGACGGGAATGGCGATCCATCGCGCGTTCACGAGGAGTACCGCGCCAAACCTCTCTCCTCGCAGCAGAGGGAAGAACTTCGTCGCCGGAACATGGATGCCCTGCACACTCCTATAGTTGGAGAAACCCCCGAGGCCCAGGCCTTGGAGCAGGTGCGCTTGGCCAATCTGGCTGAGCGGACTTGACTGGAGAACCACCAGCGCGCACGTGATGATCGCGTTCGACAACGTGCTCCTGAGTCCAGTCGACGCCAACTTTTTCCACCTCCAACTTAGGTATACGGAACCCCGATCCAAAATCTAGCTGCTGCTGCCTGGATAGCGGAGTCGATCCAACCCTCCCAGTCAGAAGCTGGTCGAGGTCTAGTGCAGATCCGAGCCTTGCTCCGGGCGGCGGGAGAGCAGAATATAGTTGTACCTCAGTCATGGGATAGGATCCACAGCAGATCTGTGATGGTAGATACAGTTCAGTCGGCCCATAGCCCAAGACCGCCTCCGAGGCGTGAGGGACGTGGGGATCGACGAGATCAGTACAGAAACCGAGAGCAGTATGATCGCCGAGTCGATCATGATGATCGCCGTCGAGTGCCCACGCCTCCCCTGAGGAGCGGGTCGTACGTGCCTCGGCAGCATGAAGACAGGCGCCCTCATAGTGTTGGGTGAGGTATTCCAATCGACCCCAGGGAGCCAGGCTTTGATGCGAGATCTATTCTTGTGCAGGGCTTGGTCGACAGAAACAGAGCTCACCGAGAGGGCCATGATGGAGGTCCACAAACCAGCAATAGGGTGCATGTCTCTGGTCCAGACTGCTTCAGCAGAGCTATCAGAGCTATGGTGATTCCCCCAACTTCAGGTTGCCGTCTGGAGTTAGTAAGTTCACCGGAGAGTCCAAGCCTGACACTTGGCTTGAAGACTACCGAGTGGCTGTCCAGATTGGTGGCGGCAATGATGAAGTGGCCATGAAACACCTTCGTCTGATGTTGGAAGGCTCAGCTAGAGCATCGTTGAATCAGTTAGCGCCTGGCAGCATCTATACTTGGGAAGATCTCGCCCAAGTGTTTGTCACAACATTCATGGGCACTTGCAAACGACCGGCAGGTTTGACAGAGTTACAGTGTTGTGTTCAGAAGCCGAATGAAACTTTGAGGGATTATATCCAGAGATGGATCACCCTACACCACACGGTAGAAGATGTGTCAGATCATCAGGCAATTTGTGCCTTTAAGGAAGACGTCAGGTATAGGGAGTTGAATAGGAAATTCGGCCGGACAGGAAATATTACTCTGGCTCGAATGATGGAAATTGCCACCAAGTATCCCAATGGTGAAGAAGAAGAGAGACCTCGGAGCGGCAAGCACAAAGCAGTCGCCCACGAAGCCGGAGGAGGAAACTCCAGTCGGAAACAGAAGCGCAAGGCCGAGCCAGCTGCTCCGGGTGAAGCCTTGGCTGTGGTTCAAGGAAAGTTCAAGGGGAAGCCCAAAGGACTGTGGAACCACAAGAAAGTAAAAGATCAAGATGGAAATGACGTGTTGGATCTGCCGTGCCATATCCACACCAAAAAAGATGAAGAAGGTAATTTCATTTACCCGAAACACACCACTCGGCAGTGTCGGCTCCTAATCCAGCGGTTCCGAGAGAAACAACCCAAGGAAAAAGAGAAGAAGGCAGACAAGGCTGAGGATGAGGAAGAGGATGACGATGGTTATCCCCACGTGAATTCCACTCTGATGATTTTTGCTGACGTTGAGAGCAAAATTCGATTGGAAGTCATCAACAGGGAAGTGAACATGGTCGCTCCGGCGACACCCAGATCCGTTTGTATGGACCCGATGAAATAAAGATAGCTTTTATCACCCCGTTTGGGTGCTTCTGTTATGTCACAATGCCATTCATTTTGAAAAACGCCGGAGCCACATTCATGCGGATGATTTAGAAGTGCCTGCTCACTCAGATCAGTCGGAATGTGGAAGCATACATGGATGACATTGTGGTCAAGTCACGTAAAGGTTCCGACCTACTGACTGACCTTGCTGAAACCTTTGCCAACCTTAGAAGGTATGATATCAAGCTCAATCCATCAAAGTGCACGTTTGGAGTTCCAAGCGGGAAGTTACTCGGTTTTCTTGTTTCCGAACGAGGAATCGATGCTAACCCAGAGAAAGTAGGCGCTATACTCCGAATGAAGCAACCCGTGCGTGTGCATGATGTCCATAAGCTTACTGGTTGCTTGGCCACCCTAAGTTGATTCATTTCTTGCCTCGGTGAAAAGGCACTGCCTCTTTACCAACTGATGAAGAAATCAGACAAGTTCGAGTGGACCCCAGAAGCTGATGCAGCGTTTGCAGAGCTAAAATCCCTGCTTTCCACGTAGCCGGTGCTTGCTGCTCCAATCAGCAAAGAGCCTCTACTGCTTTATATAGAAGCCACTGGACAAGTCGTCAGTACAGTACTTACGGTTGAGCGGGAAGAAGAAGGAAAAGCTTATAAGGTTCAACACCCAGTTTATTATGTTTCTGAAGTCCTGACCCCGTCAAAGCAGAGATATCCTCATTATCAGAAGCTTGTCTATGGGATTTACATGACCACGAAGAAGGTTGCATACTATTTCTCAGATCACTTTGTTACATTCGTCATGGCGCTCCATTGTCAGATATTCTGCACAACAGAGATGCAACTGGTCGAGTGGCCAAATGGGCGATTGAACTCCTTCCCCTGGATATCAAGTTTGAGGCAAAGAAAGCCATCAAGTCCCAAGCAATAGCAGATTTCCTCGCCGAGTGGATCGAACAGCAACTGCCGACTCAAGTTCACTCTGAGCACTGGACCATGTTCTTTGACGGATCCAGGATGCTGAACGGTTCTGGTGCTGGAGTAGTTCTGGTATCCCCCCGAGGAGACATGCTCAGATATGTCCTCCAGATTCACTTTGATTCCTCCAACAACAAAGCAGAATATGAAGCACTCCTGTATGGGTTGTGCATGGCCATTTCACTCGGCGTCCGTCGCCTCATGGTCTATGGCGACTCAGATTTGGTAGTTAATCAAGTGATGAAGGAGTGGGACGTCAAAAGCCCAACCATGACTGGTTACTGCAGCGCAGTGAGAAAGCTCGAGAAGAAGTTTGAGGGGTTAGAACTCCACCACATACCCCGACTGAAAAATCAAGCAGCCGACGATTTGGCAACGATTTGGAGCATATTCACTCGCCGACAATTCAGGAAGATCCTTTTACTGAAGAGCCCCCGCAACCTAAGAGCGCCACAGATCCGACTGAAGTCGAGGTCCCAGCCGTGGTCGACCTGATCACGGAGGTTATGGCCATTACTCCCGACTGGTCGGTGCCCTACATTGCGTACATCCTCAGGAAAGAACTCCCAGAGGATGAAGAAGAGGCTCGACAGATCGTCCGTCGATCCAAGGCCTTTACTGTGATAAGAGGATAGCTGTTCAGGGAAAGCATGACTAGAGTCGGTCAGAAATGCATAACACTAGAAGAAGGTCGAATGATCCTCAATGACATCCACTCGGGGACCTGTGGTCATCATGCATCCTCCCGGACCATCGTGGCTAAAGCATACCAAGCTGGATTCTATTGGCCACGAGCAAATGAAATGGCGAAAGATATAGTCGACAGATGTGAAGGCTGCCAGTTTTACTCTGACATGTCTCACAAGCCAGTGTCTGCCCTGAAGACCACCCCCCTCATCTGGCCCTTTGCTATTTGGGGACTGGACATGGTTGGACCACTGAGAACTGGCAAGAGCGGCTTTACTCATGTGCCCGTTGTAGTCGACAGGTTTACCAAATGGATCGAAGCTAAACCTATCAAGAACCTTGATGCTAGCACCGATGTCAGTTTTATCAGAGAATTGACGTTCAGATATGGAGTCCCACACAGCATCATCACGGACAACGGGTCGAACTTCGACTCTGATGAATTCAGAGCGTTCTGCACCTCTCAGGGCACTCGAGTCGACTATGCTTCGGTCGCTCACCCGCAGTCGAACAGACAAGCAGAAAGAGCCAATGGCCTAATTCTCAAAGGATTGAAACCCCGACTGATGCGTGATCTCAAATACGCAGCAGGCGCTTGGGTTGATGAACTTCCGTCAGTTCTGTGGGGCTTGAGGACAACTGTCACATCCCTACTTCTGGTCTGCTCTGGGTTAGCCAGTCTTGTGTTGCATCATGTTTAAATTTCTCTTAAAACTGAACTGGGGATGATCAAACCCCTAGCAACAAAGCAATGCAAATAGGCCCAACTTTAAATATTTTCAATGAACCCAAAATGCCCTTCAAAATGTTCATCATCTTTGTCTTGGTCTAAAACCTCTGACAAAAATGGTGCAAAACTTTCTAGGTCATCCAAAGGTCACTGGATTAAATCATATGTTATTTTAATTTGGGCATTTAAATGCTAGTAGATATTTTAAATGCCCAAGTAATCCTAAACTGAAATGTTCCATGTTGGATATATTCTATATAGTGGGCATGTTCAGTTTGGTGAGTTTTGAAAGGGTCTAGGTATTTTTAGAAAAGCCACAAAGATTACAGAAAAATAGAAAAGAAAAATAAAGAGAGAGAGAGAAACCCACCTGGGCCTCACCTGTGATGGCCGAGCCCACCTGGCTTGTGCCAGTCGTCACCCACCTCTGCCAGTAGGTAGAGGCATGTCCCCGGTGCGCGCACCCGCGGCCACCTCCTGCTTCAACCTCCTGCTGCCTCCTCGTCCCCATCCGAGCGCCACGAAGACGCCCAACACCCCCCTGCACCCCTCCCCTCTCTCCCCCTCGTCTCCCTCACCCTCTCCCGCGATGGACGAGCGCCATCCTCACCGCCGTTCGCCGTAGTCGTCACCAGAGCCACCCCTCGCCCCTCTGACGTGCCCGTGAGCTCCGCCTCCTCGACGACTCACGCGATGCCGGATGCCTCCAAGCACTGACCCTGACGCCTTCTTCTTCCTCGGTCCGCCGAGATCGCCGGCGACCGTGTGCCCTGCTCGACGCGTTCCCGAGCCTGCTGAGCACCCCGACGGCCTAGCCGTGAGCACCTTGTCGTTTCCCCTCTCCTCTGTTCCTCGTTTGTGTGCCGTAACCGCACTACCACAGGACCCGAGAGCTCATTGCCACCGTAGTTCCTCACCGCCGTGGCTAGGGCCACCCCAGCTTGCGCCTGAGCGTGTCACCGTGTTCGCCGCACTCCCAGGAGCCCGCAGCACCCTTCGGTTTCCCCTCTAGTGCACCGTAGCGTCGACCCCTTCCACGTCCGAACTCCGTCCACCGCGGATGCGCTCGCCGTCGTCGATTACGGTGACCATGCGGCCTCCCATGCGGCTAGCTAGATGCGGGCGTGCTCGGGCTACCTTCTGGTGGCCTTCGCGCATCCATACGCCGCCTATAGCGCAGCCTCGGCAAGCTTCCGCCGTAGATTTGGTCGCCGCCGGTGGGACTCCGGCGAGCCGATATTGCCGCGTGATTAGCACTAATCACCGCCAGCTAACCCTTCCTAGAGCCACTGACTACTGGGCCCCACGGCCTAATTAACACTACTTAGCTCCTGTTTAGACTAAACTAACCCCACGGGCCCACAGGTCAGTTTGACCTGGCCACGTCACCGTTGATCAGGCCCCACCTGTCATTGACACTGAACAGCATTGTGTCACTGACCAGTGGACCCATCCCGCTGCTGTTGACTTGCTGATGCAGGCATGATGTAGTGCTGACGCAATAAGTCATTTCTAGATTAAAAATAATTCAAGAAATTCTAGAAAATTGCCTAAACTTCCAAAAATCATAGAAAATCAACCGTAACTCCAAATGAAATAAATTATATATGAAAAATTATCAGAAAAATTAAAGGAATCCATCTGTACCATTTTCATGCATGTTTGAGCAAGTTAACATCACTGTTTAGGATGAAACATGATTAGGGAAAATTTCATAATAGGTTTGGAGTTGGAATTGATATAGTTTTGAATTCCCCGTAAATTAAAATCACTTTCTGTTGCATTAGCCCAAATCACAGCATATTGCCATGTCATGATCATGCATCATATTGTTGCATTGCATTGATTGTGCTCTCCCTCTCTGTTGCCGGTATTCGTCCCCTCTCGATAGACGTGCTTCCGACGATGAGTTCGATGACGCCGATGAAGAGCTATAATATCTTCAAAAGTGCCAGGCAAGCAAAACCCCCTTGTTCATTCCGATACAATCCCACTCTCTCGCTCCTGCTCTCTTTTACTGCATTAGGACAACAACGATTCAATTGTTACTTGCTGCGGTAGTTGAACCCTTATCCTCTACATGACCTGTCATTGCCACAGTAAATAGATGAAACCCACTAGCATGAGTAGGAGTTGTTTGAGCCCTGATGTGCCTACTCATTCAAGCTTGTTTTCATGCCTGCTATTGCATAGAGTTGTGTCAGGTGTGATTCATCGGGAATGAATTGGAATGGTGATGAACATGTCCTACTATGTGTGAGCTAAGTGTGTGAACACGATTTGATAAATGTAGCGGTGAGAGGCCATGTAGGAGTACATGGTGGGTTGTCTCATTGAAACCATTCTTAGGAACTGAGTTCTGTGTCTGTGATCCATGAACAACTACTACTACTCATTGGGATCCTTAATTGACCCTCTCGCCTTCTTAATCACCCTAGTACTCTGTCTAGGAGTTGTAACTAGTTTCTGGTGTTTGTAGGTTATGTGTTGGCGGCCGTGCATAGCGCCGACCCTAGGGGTGGGCTATGATGCGGTAGATACACCGTGGCACGGTGTACCGGGCGCCCGTTTGGTGTCTCGGGAACCCTGTTCACATCATTCGGGGCCGTATGTGGAAACCTCGGCCGGACTCCCTGCGGATGGAACCTGGATAGGCGATAAACCTGGACTAGAGACTTAAGTGTTTAGGTAGGCCGTGGCCGACACCCTCATTGGGCTTCCGCTTGAAGGTTGCCGAGTACATGTCATGTAAATGACGGTAAGTGGTGGGAGCGTGTGTGAAGAAGTACACCCCTGCAGGGTTATCATTATCTATTCAAATAGCCATATTCCTCGGATATGGAAACTTGGACCCCTTTCATAGTTCATAGACAAGTGAAAGTGGATACCCTAAAACTCGCAAGATAAGTGTGAGTGCTATGGATGGCCATCTCATAGGGAGACGAGAGCGGATCCATAGTGGTGTATTGAATGGTGAATATGTGGACTCATGTGCGCCACCTCAAAAGAGTTGCTTGCAGTCGTAGTTCAGGTTAGCCACTGAGTCAAAGCTGGCTTGCTGCAGTTAAACTCCACCCCCCCTTGTTGATACCGATGCATATGTAGCTAGTTCTGATGTAAGTCTTGCTAGGTACCTTTGTACTCATGTTTGCTTAGTTTATGTTTTGCAGAGAGACTTCAGTCTCGCTAGTAGTTCCGTGTGGACTTCGACATTTAGCTTGATACCTCAGCTACGATCTTGTGCCCTCGGCAGGATCTGGTAGATAGTCAGGCTTCTCAGCCTTTTTCAATTATAGATGTCTGTACTCAGACATGTTAAGCTTCCCCATGTGTTTTGGTTTGTATGCTCTGAATGTTGGGTCATGAGACCCATGTTTGTATTTCTGGCTCCTCGGAGCCTAATGAATAAATACTTGAGTCATAGAGTTATGTTGTGATGCCATGTTGTATTTACACATATCGAGCATATTTTGTGTATGATTGAAATGCTTGGTATGTGTGGGATCCGACAATCTAGTTGTTTATCTTTGGCAGCCTATCTTATGGGGAAATGTAGTCTTGTGGTTCCATAAGCCATAGTAGTCCGCTACAGCCCGGTTCACCGGAGTCCTGCTAGCCCAGCACTACTGCTTAGGACACTTGACTGGCCGGCATGTGTTTCACTTTGTTCCCGTGTCTGTCCCTTCGGGGAAATGTCACGTGGTGACATCCGGAGTCTTGCCTAGCCTGCTACAGCCCAGGTTCCCAGAGTCCTGTTAGCCTAGTGCTACAGCCCGGATTCACACGCTGCTGACCGACATACTCGATGTGATTCATGTATGCCTGTCCCCATAGGTTAGTGCCGCTTTGGGTTAACGACTAGCCATGTTGGCCCGGGTTCTCTGTCATATGGATGCTAGCGACACTATCATATACGCGAGCCAAAAGGCGCAAACGGTCCCGGGCCATGGTAAGGCGACACCCGTGGGAATACCGTGCGTGAGGCCACAAAGTGATATGAGGTGTTACCGGCTAGATCGATGTGACTTGGAATTGGGGTCCTGACAACAACTCCTAATCGGTCGACCGGACAAACTCCTTTCTTTTTGGTTTACGGAGATGAAGCAGTTTTGCCAAGTGACCTGCTCCACAACGCACCCCGAGTCGAGCTCTTCTCCGAAGAGGAAGCAAAGCAGGCCCGATAAGATTCAGTCGATCTCTTGGAGGAGGAAAGAGAGATAGCCTTGATCCGGTCGACCATTTACGAGCAAGATTTGTGTCGATTCCATGCCAGAAATGTGAAGGGTCGAGGCTTTCAAGAAGGAGATCTGGTTCTTCGAGTTGACTAACAGAAACCACACAAGCTCGCCCCGACTTGGGTAGGCCCCTTCATCGTCACCAAAGTTCTTCACAATGGAGCATACCATCTTTACAGTATTGAGCATCAGAAAGACGAGCCACGGGCTTGGAACGCGGAGCTGCTCCGCCCCTTTTATAGTTAAGCACTCGGTCGAATAAAATGTAATAAGAAACACCTTTTGTAATTTGTTTATCAAAGACAAGAGCTTATGGTCCTATCATTCGATTGTTGTGTTCTTATTTACTTCTGAAATCCCCCAGTGGGTGGCTTAGTCGCGAATCCGTTTCGCCTAAGTTCGAAAGAAAATCCTACCGAGTGGAGAGCAACCCTCCCACTCGGGGGCTTAGCTGCAGTCCAGCACTCGCCTAAGTTCTCCCACTAGGAGACTTAGCTGCAGTCCAGTACTCGCCTAAGTTTGAAAAAATCCTACCGAGTGGAGAGCAACCCTCCCACTCGGGGGATTAGCTGCAGTCCAGCACTCGCCTAAGTTCTCCCACTAGGAGACTTAGCTGCAGTCCAGTACTCGCCTAAGTTTGAAAAAAATCCTA
>NC_041392.1:324879254-324879681 GCF_002162155.2 Triticum dicoccoides | reverse complement strand
TAGGAGACTTAGCTGCAGTCCAGCACTCGCCTAAGTTTGAAAAAATCCTACCGAGTGGAGAGCAACCCTCCCGCTCGGGGGCTTAGCTGTTGTCCAGCACTCGCCTAAATTCTCCCACTAGGAGACTTAGTTGTAGTCCAGTACTCGCCTAAGTTTAAAACATATCCCTATCCGCAAGGATGACGACGTGCAGGTCGACTGCAACCTTCTCCTTCGGAGCTGCGGCACAAGTACAACGTCCGCTCCATCCCTATCCGCAAGGACGACGAGGTGCAGGTCGACTGTAACCTTGTTCTTCGGAGCTGCGGCACAAGTACAACGTCTGCTCCATCCCTATCCGCAAGGATGATGAGGTGCAGGTCGACTGCAACCTTCTCCTTCGGAGCTGCAACACAAGTACAACGTCCGCTCCATCCCTATCTGCAAG